>NW_007729332.1:108154-205488 GCF_000696425.1 Galeopterus variegatus
CGATACACAATGGAAGACTACTCAGCTATAAAAACGACTGAAATACTCCCATTTGCAACAACAT
This sequence comes from Galeopterus variegatus, assembly GCF_000696425.1. Classification (NCBI taxonomy): domain Eukaryota; kingdom Metazoa; phylum Chordata; class Mammalia; order Dermoptera; family Cynocephalidae; genus Galeopterus; species Galeopterus variegatus. The sequence goes on from NW_007729332.1 coordinate 108,219, forward strand.
GGATGGACCTTGAAAGAATAATATTAAGTGAAACGAGTCAGGCAGTGAAAAAGAAATACCACATGTTTTCACTTATTGGAGGGAGCTAAAGGTGAATGGTTTACTTTTAATTGCCTACTTCCCCTAACTAGAATGTAAGCTCCATGAAGACATTGACTTTATTTTGTTCATTACTTGATCCTCAATACAGAGAACAGTATCAGCATCTAGTCAGTGCTCAATAAAAATTTGTTGAATGAATGAATGAATTTACTAACTGTTCTTCTGTTTCTCCCAATATAAAATAAAGATAGTAGTATTCACTTCGACCTACTGACTTAGGTTAGAGAAGGCAAGGCTACTTAAGTAGGAAACAAGCATCTCAAGTCTCTCCACTAGGACATATCCCTATAGCACTTCAAGGGGACCACAACTGAGCAGGAAGAGACCACACATGTCCACAGCATTTTAAGATTAGGTTAAGTTTTCTGTTCAGCTGAGGATACAGAAACTTTCCAGAGAAAGATGGCCACATAAAGCAAGAGCAAATGCAGGATATCTCAATTCACTTTGCCAGGGTACCCAGAGTTTCTAATGATGAGTCTATCAGAACGGGATAGGGCCTTGTTGAATGTGAGAAGCTCATTTTCTTGATGTGCTATAGTGGAACTTACAACACCAGTAGCTAGTACTTGTGTATGTAGTTTTGTTGAATGTAATGTTTTAAAGATAGGGCTCTACAGGTTCTTGTACCAAACTCATTGTCAACAAGACCACATCCCCACTCTGGGGAAAAAGCAAAGTTAAAGCCCAGGTGTCTCTAAGCAGTTTATATCTATCTTCAGTCCATTTCTCCACAGTCTGCTACCTTACTCTTACTACTCTTTTAACTGAGTGTTACTAATACTGAGTACGTCTGGGCCAAGTAGTCTTCTAGAGATCGTGGCTACCATGGTGAATGAAACAAAGCTCTGCCCTCGTGGAACTTACAGAAGTGGGGAGAAGTAGATAATAAATGCATTTTAAAAAATAATAAGCAAGTAAATATAAAGTATTCCACATGATGATAAGTGATATAGAAGATAGTAAAATAGGATAAAAGTGATAGAATGGTGGAGGCAGGCACTATTTTATATTGGCCATTAAGGGAAGACCCAAAACAGATAAAGGAGTGAGCCATGTGGAGATCAGTGAGAAGAGCCTTCCTGGCAATGACTGTAGCAAACACAGAAAGGACCTGAGACAGCGTCATGCTAAATGTGTGCAAAGCAGGCCAGAAGGGAGACAGAAAATGAGGTTAGTTATTTGGTGGCCGGATCACAAAGGTCTTTTAAGCCATTGAAAAGGCTGTGGCTTTTAGCTTGTGTAAGATGGGGACCATTGAGGACTGACTTGATCTGTCCAGGTTTCTGAAGGATCAGTTGGAATTCTTTTTTAAAAATAGACTGTAAGGGGGTTAGTGAAGAACAAGAGGACCAGTTAGAGGGCTACTGAAATTAAATGAGAGAAGATGGGAGTTGGACCAGACGGTAGTGGTAGAGATCATGACAAGTGGCCACATTCTGGATGTTGAAGGTAGAGCCATCAGAATTTTCTGAAATATTGAATATAGTATGTAAGAGAAAAGAGGAGTAAAAATACTTCATATTCTCATGGAGACTTCAAAAAATGTCTTCCTATATTATTTTCTTATAAATTCAAGTAGGTGTAAGACACCCTCCAATGTTTTATTTTTTGTAATTCTAACATTACTGCTTCAAACTATAATGATCCAAATAAAAGAAAAGCATAACTTGTAGCTTCCTTTTTACTGGGAGCCTCCTATATACTGAGTACTTTGCTAGTGCTGGTGATAAAGCCATGAACAAACAAGATGGAAAGAGTAGCACTCTTTCTGGAATTTTTGTTTTAGCACACTAACTTTGTAATTCTTGTAGTGGAATAAGATGAAAGAAAGTGACCTTAAAATGAGTGGCATTCAGAGTCTCATCTGAAATTTTTTGCATTTAAATTGGGCATGTGAATTATTGATCTTTAAGAAGTATACCTTGTAAATAGTATACTAGTTCATCGACCCATTGATTTAGAGACATAAGTAAAATTAAATGTATGCATAATTTTAGAGGGTCATATTTTCCTCCTGAGGTCTCTGGTTTTATGACTTGTAGATGAATACAATTAATTATTATTTACCTAAGTGAATAACTATAGTGTTGCTAGTTAATAACCCTAACAGATTATGCCTAATCCTTGGAGAATTAATGTCATCTGTAGAACTAAAATGGTGTGAAAGAGAGATGTCTTTTACTTGGTATTATGTTTAGTGTACAAAATGCTATTCCCTTCTAAATTAAGATTGCATACTATAAAGTAAAATGACCTCTATTATAATAAGTAGTAAATTCTTTTCTAAAATAGATTAGAGAGAATAATTACTGTTTGTGGTCTGGTGGTGCTTATTTCTACTTCTTATGGACATGTTTTTATTATAGAAAAAAATACTTGGCTATTTTGTATTCATAATTAACCTTTTAATGCTGAACTTTTTTATTGCACAGTTTTATTTGTTTTTCGTGTAAAAGGAAGTAGTGCAAATTTTCTGTGAACGTTTTTCAGTGGGTACTTTTCATATAGTAGAAATTTAATAAACATCTGACATATGAATGAATGAATTAAATAGGTCCAAAGTGTTGATTGCTATTAGGTAAACTAAGGACCTTCTAGAAAAATAATTATAAGTTGTTTCATCCATAAGTGTTAATCTTCCATTTTTATCTTTCACCAATTTGTTTCTTTATAAAGCACAAGTGAAGAAAGAAGTAATTATATCTGATGCAAACCTGTATGCATTATACATACAGTCCAGGAGTTTTCTGTCATGAGTTAGTGTGAAGGCTTTGGAATGCTTAGGGCATTTTTTGAATTGTTTGAATGTGATCATTCTAGAGTTTTAGTGTGACAATGTCAGTACACTTTTCAGAATATCATCATCCTCCAAGGGTCAAAGAAAGTGAATACTACCCTGTTTCAATCCATTTTTTATCTAAGAGTAGTTATTTGTTATATTGACTTTGTCCTATCTCAGACAATGGTGAGGGCTTAAGAAAGCATCAGTAATTTATAATATGCCACAAAGTATTAATTTTAATATATATTTTGAAATAATTGGCAGTAAACAACAGATATGTTATTATGTATTAGAATGCTCCAGAGGCACACATTTTATTTAGTCTCTTTCTCCCCTATCTGCCCTCTGTCCATTCATTTAAATAACCTGAGAATGTGAATGCTATGGCTATAGTAGTTCCAGGGTACTTAGTTCCTTATTACTTAAGACAGAGAGCTTGTGACAAGTAACTTTAATTCCCATTGAGTAATATTTCTCTTTTTATTCTTAAAATTCTCATTTTAAATAGAAGTCTTCTTTAAAATTAGTCTTCTTACTTACATAAATTAATGAAGGAATAAAATTAAAACAATCGTATCTGCTGTTTAAGATCTTTAAATACCCCAGGCAGGACATAACCATAGATCATAATATAAAAATAATCTATAAACCTCTTCATAACTAAGTGAAAGCATATTTGGCATGTAACTTAAGAGTTGGCCCTTTTTAAAATCACATTGTGCAATGTTATAAATTTTTTTTATTTTAACATTGTACATTTTTGTGGGGTACAGTGTGTTATTTCAATATATACATATACTGCACAGTGGTTCACTTAGGGTAGATACCATAGTTTTGCACCCTTAAATTTTCTCAAATATGTGAAGAAAAGAAAATTGTAATTTTCATATGAAAGTTATAGTTAAGTACATATCCTAGTAGAAGAGATTATTGGGATTTCTATATCTTTGCTTTTATGATATCATATAATCTCACCTGGCGAAATTTCTTCTTTTGTTTTGGTGATTAAAAATCCCTAAAGTCTCTCTGTGTCCCACAGATTAAATCAACCAAAACCCATGTATATAATGCCCTTTTTGTGAAAGACCCTATTTAGATGTTCTTCCTACTCTCAGGGAAAATGAAGGAAGTTAAAGATATAAACATATCTTGATAATTTAATAAACAGTGCATTTGAGGAAGGAGAGTAAATAAGAAACAAGGATAGGCTTTCTGAAGGACGTTTATAGTAGGAGGGGAAAAAGTAGCATACAGCAGTCTAAGTTGTAAGAGCTACCAACAAGTATTGGGATAATTTATTGAATTTCTTTTATATAATAAAATTTATTAAAAATAAACTTAATTCCCAAAGAATTTCCTAATTAGCCTTTTACCATATATACCAGAACTTAAAAAGGTTTCATTTTCCCCTAATTTTATTAAAGAGTACTTTATCTGCTTACTTTGTAAGCATCTGGGTATTGAAAAGCAGCCACATGCAGATGCTCCATAAATGATAGTTCAGTTGAAGTCATTAAATATGTACTTAGGTGCATTCTATGTGTCAAGCACTTGGTATGTGCTGGCGATTAAATGCTGAGCAATTCAGATGGAGTCTGTGTTTTCTGGTGCTTTGAGCAAGATACACGTTAACAGATATTCATACAAGAGAACATTTAAGAGTATGATATGATCCAGTGACTAAGATTTAACAGTGGCAACAATGAAAGTGTCTCTCGCTGGTTTTTTCACATTTTAAGGCCATACATATTGAATTACCTAAAATAGAGCCATTTCCTTAGTTTGTCTATGATAAAAATTTAAAGACAAAAATAATTATCTTGTGGGGGTAAAAAAGTGTATTTTTTCATATCCAAAAGCTTTTCCCAACCATCATGTGTTAAAAGAATAATACCTACCTCACAGTCAGTGGTTGTAAGGTTAAATTAAAATAAGATGTAAATGGCTTTGAGACAATTAAATGGCAGTTCAAATTATAACAGTATTAGATTACTGTCCAGTTGTAGAGGAAGAGGGAGTTGGACACCAAGGCATATTAGATGAAAAGAAAACAGAGACAGACAAAGGAAGAAATGGGTTAAAGAAGGTGCAAAGGCACTACAAAGGGCCACTGTGTCAACTGTACTGGAGCTGAAGTAAAACTTACTGCTTGCAGCCAGTGCCAGCCGTCTCAGTGGGCCTTCCCTGGGCTGCTACTCCAAAGTAGGTACTTGAAGAGATCACAATGCCCAGAGCTCTCTGGCTACATATACTTTTTGTCTTATTTTCATATTTTTTTTTTCAAGGCTTTATTTACTTAGAAGAAAAAGACTACAACATTATGAAAGTTTTACCTGATGTGCTTGTGCCTGTTTTCTTTATAAGAAGGAAGAGATTTAGCTTTTTCCAATTATCTTTACTAAATCCCTGTTTTAGAGATTAATTAAACCCGTCTTATGAAATATTCGAATATTTCTTGAAAATGAATATCTAACACAGAAGGGTCACTGCAAGTTTTCAGCAGTACATGTTGTTACTTCCTATTTATCATGATGTTGTTTATATCCTGCCGAAAAGAGTGGGTGGCCAGTTTTCTGCTCTATCAGCTATACTGCCTCTTCTAGGTAGCAAGAAACTTTTCACATTTTCATAGATACCCATGCTCACTTGATTCATATGTCTGTGTTTGCTGATCCGTCTATCTGCCTGTCCAACTGTATTTCCCAGTGCAAGAAAACATGATCATGTTTAGAGTCCCTAGATTTTAAGAAGAGAGAAAAAATAGTCTTCTCATCACTACTGAATCTCGAACCAGTCTGGTGATGCCAGACTACAATGTTCATCTTCCACAGTCAGTCAGATAACAGGTGTAAAGTTAATAATGTGAGGGGGGCTTGTTAGGTCTTAGTAGAATGAAACCTGGTTCTCTCCTGCCTGATCTTGACCTGCCATAGGGATCATCTGCTAATGTACCTATGAGTTGGGGATATCAGGAGTCCTCAATTAAGCAGGAGGAAAGGATATAGAAAAGGTATGAATTATATATACCTACTCAAATATATCTCTTTCTCATTTTTTAAAACACTAAGAAGCAAGGGAAACAGGATATTTCAGGAACCCTTTTATATTACGAGATGAAAAGGTCTGAGAACCGCTACTTTCAAACAGTATCTGTTGACAGAAATTCTGTTTTCATCTGTTGGGGCAACAAAAATTTAAGTAAATTTTTCACTTGAAACTCTTCTCTTTGAGCTACTCAGTTTATTCTGAAGTTGTTTAAATATTTTTGCTTTAGATGTACATGCATACATAACACAATCTGGGAACTTACTAAGGGGTGGAACCATATTTTATTCATGTTGAGGTCCCATTGCCCAGCACAGTGCCTAGCACATAGTACAATTGAGTACTAATGCATGAAAGAATTAAATATAGATTGAGTGTTAAGGAATCTTAATATTTCATAACACAAAGTATGCTTGACCTTTATAAATGCTTACTCTTTGACAATATTTGGCAAGAAAACTGTTTTGTTTATTTTCTCCAAAGAGCATATACTCAAAATATTATCTGATGCTATAACATTTAGTATGCAAGACAAAAGTCATGGAAAATAGATAACAGGTGAAACAAGATATCAATATAGAAAAATATATATTTGGAGGCAAAGAATGGCTTTTTTTTTTTTTTTCCTTTTTGTCTTTTTTCGTGTCCGGTAACGGATCGCAGCCCTCAGTGTCGCGCCCGTACCGGACCGGGACCGGCAACGGGATCGCAACCCTCAGTGTTGTGCCCGCACCTCGCTCAGCCAGTGAGTGGGAACCGGTCTGTATGTGGGATCCGAACCCTCGGCAGGAGTGCCGCCGCGCTCCCAAGCGGCGCACTGTAGCAGTGCGCCACCGGGCCGGCCCAAAGAATGGCTTTTTAAGGTTGTATTGCCTGTATGCTTTCTAAATGAATGTGGTAATGATGCTTGGTGCTGAAGTGAACATTCTTAAAATTGAAAGTTTGTTGTTTGTCCTCACAGTGAGGTGTATGTAGGCAGTGATGGGTGCTTACTTTCCCACCCACTGTATTAGTGTCCCTCACTCCAATGCACAAGGACTTGTCCTAGGACTGATTAATTCCGTTGATAAGCCATGTCTTTTGTAACTTACTGTGAATGCGAATTGTGATCACAGCATACCCAGGACTAAGTTTAATGTGACTAATTTATTTTTTAAGGTTCCCAATAGCTGTCAATTGTTAATTTTTCATTTATCACTTTTGAATTGTACAACACTGCAAGTATTTGAGTAGACAGAATAAACTGTATTAAAATGATGGTATTTAATAAAGGTATTAAAGTCAATAATACTTCTTTCCTCATTTTTTATATACTAATATTAAGACCTCATTGCTTATGAAGATATCTATTCTAATGCATGCAAGGTTTTAACTGGGAACTTTTTTTTTTTTTCCTCTTTGTCTTTTTTTGTGTCCGGCAACGGATCGCAACCCGCAGTGTCGCGCCCGTACCGGACCGGGACCGGCAACGGGATCGCAACCCTCGGTGCTGCGCCTGCACCTCGCTCAGCCAGTGAGCGGGAACCGGTCTGTATGTGGGATCTGAACCCTCGGCGGGAGCGCCGCTGCACTCCCAAGCGGCGCACTGTAGCAGTGCGCCACCGGGCCGGCCCTTAACTTGGAACTTTTGAGGATAGTATACGGATTAGATAAAAATAGATGAACCCTTGCTCTAGAACTTTTTCTTCAGGGCCAAATATAAGATATTTTAGGCTTTCTAGGTCATATGGTCTCCATCACAGCCACTCTACTCTGTCATCGTAGTGTGATGAAAGCAGCTATAGAAAATATGTAAACAAAGGAGCATAGCTGTGTTCCAATAAAACTTACTTTACCAAAAAAAAAAAACAAAACAGATTTGGCTCCTGGGCCATTTTTGCTGACCCATGCTCTAAAATTAAAACTAAATTATATTAAGGTCATTACATTCCTCTTCTCAGCCTTTCTATTTCTAATTTTCCTTTAAGACCATGCTCAAATGCTACTCCCTTCCCCCTGCCTCCTTCCTCTCCTTCCCTGTGTCCCTGTTATCTGTACTACCTCCTATTACTTTCTGAAATGTGTCTTGCTTCTCCAGCTACATTGTTAGCTGTTTGAGTATATAGATTGTTTTCTTCTTTCCTTCCTTCCCTGCTTCTTTCCTCCTTTCTAATCCCTTCCCCCACTTTCTTAATTCTTAATAAATGAGCCAGTAGATCTTTGTTGCTAATAATGAATTTGTTTTAATTCCTAACTATCATCACAGGAGATATTGTGAAAGTAATTATTTTATTTTAATTTCTCAGGCCCTAACATGGTAGCCATTTAATGCTTGTTGTTGCTGGTGAAGATTTTTAAAAATGTTTTTATCATCTTATTATGACAATTTTAAAGCACACAGGACCAGTTAGGCAAAATATTATAAAGGCCTAAACTACAGTAGTGATGGAAAGGAAATGTAAAATTAAAGAGAATTTAGTAGATAGAATCAATATGATGTATTGTTAAGTAGGCCATGGTGGGTAAAGATGACTCCTAGGTTTCTCAGATCTGATTAAAACCAGATGTTTTCCAAGTAATACTGCCATACCTGTTAACCAGCCCAGGCAGTTATGGATGGAAAAGGGCTTGAATGGCATAGCAAAGTGGCATATTAACAAATTATTTCTATATCTGGGAGATTTTTGAGACTCACTTATAAAAATGGCTTTCTTATCCTCAGGCTTTTCAACTTAAAATTATGAAAATAGTTTATTTTTAGAAATCTCTATAAGTAAGTTTCATGTTATTACTCTGCGGGCAGATTTTATATTTCTTTGCCGGGAAAGACTCCAGTGTTCTTTTGTAGGGATCAGAATTTTCAGCTTCTGTTGACTATTGTGATTTGTGATATTTTTAGTCATACATTTTGTAGTTAGATGATTTTAATTCAAAATTATTACAGTATTCATTACAAAAATATTACTGTAAACTCCTTCCTTTCTACTCCCCTCTTTCCTTTCTCAATCTGTGTTGGTCTGTTCTGTGCTAAGCGTACCATTAGTTCTGATAGAGAATTCTGTAATGAATAAAAAATGCTCTTCCTTCTAGGGGGTTTTCATATAAAAGATATGAGACATTCACAACCAGAATATAACATGGAAAATTATGAGATACCAGAGAAGTCAGATAAAGTAGTTTGAATTGGGGAAACATTACTTTCAACAGGTCAGAAAAATGAGCAAGAAGGGAGTTGTGTCTGGGCCTGTGATCCCTTGGCTACCTCAGTCTAAGGGTAGCAGTGTCCTGAAGAGGTTGTCACATTTCCAAAAATGCTTAACCTACACTAGGGAGATGGAAACCTGTGGAATGATTTTTGCTGGTTTTCTTTACTGATGGATATTGACAAGAATGTGATAGTACTGATTCTAGATATCAGTTATAAAGGAATTATTTTATCTATATCCTTGGTTAAAAGCTTTGAGTGCTTCTGTTGCTTCATGGATTTCCTTTATTCCTCTTTTAAGGAGAATACTCTGTCAGATGATCAAAAGCAAAATAGCAATGTCAATGGATTGCTTTATTTCTGTTTGCAAGTATAATTTGACAATGTGCTTGTCATCTACAATGTTAAGAAATGAATCAGTCTTCCAGTTCTAAAGCACACTTGATGAATCTAACCAAATCTGCTTCCAGTTGTTTGTTTAAAATGTTGCTATTTCACTTTATTCTGAGAAACAAATGGATATTTACATTCTGCTTGCGCTGATGTCCTTGATTGTAGGCTGCCACCATATTTCAAGATAATTGTTACTGACACAGCCTGTCTTCATAACACATAAAACATTCGTATTGCATTTTGCCTTTGGGATGTCACTTTTTGTAAGTAAAGACAAACACATAGTTTGAGTAAAGACAAATGACATTTTTAAGCCTAATGTTATTTTTCACTTCTTCTTGTATGAATGAAAATTATTCAGCATTTCAGAGTGAGGAATAAAATGAAGTGAATACTAAAAATACATCTGTATGTGATTATGCTTTTAAAAAAAGGTCAGAGAACAGAAGATGAATAGAATTTCTTGGTTGATGGTAAAAGATTTTGCTACATTCTGTCATTTTAAATGTCAGAAGGGAACCTATCTATTGTGAGACAGTTTGTTCAAGCTCTCAGCTTTCCATTCCATCTATCATATGGGATTTTACTTTTATATTAAGGGACTTTACTGATTCTTGACATTACTGATTCTTTCTCAGTTGTAGTGTTAACTCCATATGCTCATCATGTTACAATTTAGATAGGTGCTTTTTCCGCCAAGATTACATTCTAGAATGGTAAATCAGAAAGGTTTAATGACCTTTACCATTAAATGTTGAGTCCATTTCTCTATACATTGGGTAAGATCATTGTATGCATTTCTATGAGTCAGAAATGTCATTGCCTTATAAAAATAATGGTTCACATGTGCTTGTTTGTAATCCTGGATACCCTAAAATTCCACCATTTCATGCCAAATAAGGATCTATCAAGCTCGTATAAACTTCATGGATATTGTGGTGTACATCTACCATTTCGTGGTAAACTTGTGTTACTTTTATATAAGTTGAGGTTTCTGGGAAAAAGAATTTTTGTTATAATTAGCTGTATATTATTCTGATATCCTTCCTAAATAGTGAAAGTTAATGATAGCTCTGCCCCCCAGCTACTTAAGGGGACTTTTCATAAAGTAGAAATCTACCAAATGTTTATTGACTAAATGATAATGTTAATAATATAAATTAAAATAATATATAAAAGGTGAACTATACAAATAGATGTTATTATTTTAATTGTATAGGATTAGACCTAGAAGCTAATTGGTTAAAACAAAAAATAGAAAATCAAAGTATTCTGTACTCCCTCTGAGATATATATTATCCTAATATACCCAGATTAGCTGACTGCTTATGTCCATGAAAAACATGTTTTAAATATTTTCTCCTTATTTTCTCTGCTTAATAACATTGTATCACATTTGCTTTACAAATTAAAAGCAGAGTAATCATTTTGTGGACTATGTAAAGACTGAAGTTCAATTCTAAGATCAGTGACTGCTAGGCAAAAGAAGGTGAATTTACATTTTCATCACTACTTCTTTTAGCTAGAGAATATTTTAACCTATTTCTGAACATCTCAGTATCTGAATACACTTGTAGGCTTACACTGTTGGCAGTGATAAGGCAAAAAACAAAGGAACAAAAAACTAGATGCTTAGCAGTTTTCTTTACCCTGTTATAATAATCAGTTGGAAAGGTTTCAGAAACTAGATGCAGTGAGAAATTATTAGCAGTATTCTTCCATTCAGTGGTCTGTGCTTAGATTAGTGGTTCATAAGGAACGTGAGATGAAAGAAGTTTTTCGTTTAACCCCTATGTAAATTCCCAAAAGTTACTTTGTGGCTCCTCCTCCTTTCCTCTGTATTCAGAAAGAGATCAGTTGTTCTTAGGAACATAGTACTTGCCAGCTGTAAGATTTTCTTTGTCTTTCTTAAAAGAAAGACTTTTTTGTCAATGGTTTTCTTTGCTACCTTTCCTGATGGATAGCAAGCTTAAATCAAAATCTCAGAACTGTGACTCTGAGCAGTTACTTAGTATGTTGTAGAAGAAAAGCATTTATTAGGAAGAAAATGTAAAATTAGAAATATGAGTGCTCCTTTTAAAATAGAAGTTGAGTGCTAATGAGTAGGGAAAATTTTAAAGCAAGTAATTTTTTTTTCTTTCACTAAACTTACTGTTCTCAAGATCGTAACACCCCAGAAATTAAAGGTTTAGAATTGTTGTCTATACTTTCTTCTCATATTAGAACTCTTTACATAATATAGCAGATTTAAATGTTTTGTGAGTCATTTTTTGGATAATTATATAACTATAAAGTAATAATCAGTGTGAAAATTAATTGCGATTTAAAAATTTTATCAGTCTATACAAATGATTTTACATAAATAAGTTTACTAAATTTTACGTAGAGATGCATTATAAAAAGACTAAAAACATCTGTGCTTAAGTTCACCATCTGCCTACTGCAGCCAGATTTTTTTTAATCACATAATTTAGGACCATTTCCTCCCCTTCTCCAAATTCATGCATAACAAAGAATGTAAAATTAGGATAATAATAGCATTTATAGAATATTGGTGAAGTTTAAATGTAAAGTGTTTATCACAGTGCCTAGAACATTTTAATCACACTAAGTGTGAGCAAGTCTTAGTTGTAGTAATATTGTTCCTGAAATGGTAAAGTAACAGAAGAACTGGATTTTCTTCTCTGTTCATATACTACTCCTTCTAAAAACCTGATATCCCCACGAGTTTTATATTATAAATCATCTCATCGAAGACTTTGTTACTTGAGAGGTAGGAGTTTAAGAGTAGTGACATTTCATTCTCTGGGTGGATTTGATATCCTTGCTGCTAAGTTGGAAATTATTTTTAGGCATCACTTGACTCCTCCTGAACGCCTTGTTCTTCTGACTTGTTGGAAAGTGTGAAATGGCAAGGGCTGAGACTGCTCCATCCAGGCAAGCCTCATTCATTTCTTACTGATCAGAACCTCATATCTACAGCTGTTTTTTCTTTCCTGATACAGCCAGTAATTGGCTCCATTCCAGAATTCATACTCTCAAACTCCCTGACCTCTACTGGATTCTCTCTATATAACTGCAGTTATGTGGTTGGACATAATTGTAGTTGTTACCTTTAAATAAAGAAAAATACCTCTAGCCACTCACAGTGTGGTATGGGATTCCTGCTTAGGTCCAAAGGACATTTCCCTTCTCTCGCCCTTGTACCTGTTCTGCTCACCTGAGCCCCATTTTATATGCATATGGAGGTAAGGACCCTGCAGTTTCCATGCTTGCTATATCTTTAAGCAATCTATCGTCCATTTGTCTTAGTAGTACTTGAGCAACAGGAACAATACTACCTTGCTTTTAGACTCTGTTTACTTACTCACCTTATCCATTATATAGGGAGCCACTACACAGAAAGTGTTTGGAAGAAAGGGAGTTTGAGATCTTGATTTTGGGGTTGTGCCCATCAAAACCCAAGTATGGATACCAGGAAAATTTTGTAAATCTAATAAATTGGTAATTTTTCATTTTCAAGAAAAGAATTGATTTATGAATCAGAATTTGTTGCCACTACCATCTCTCACAGGTATGAACTTAACAGTGAGTAGAGACAAACCATCTCAGACCTAATCTCTACTTTTTTTCATTCATTTAGCAGATACTTACCGAATTGTTTATTTTGTGCCAAGCATTGCAGTAGGGATTGGCTGTATTGTTTCTTGTTATTGTACATCTTATACTCAGATAAGGGAGGCAGATAAGAAGTAAAGAAAGAAAGAAATAGGTACTTTCTAGTTGTGACAAATGCTGCTATGGAAGCAAACAGGAGGCAGTGATAAGAATAAATTGTATGAAAGTGGGATGGGGAAATCTACTTAAATAGGGAGTCAGGAAAGAAGACTTCAGAGGAGTCTACCTTTCGATGAGAACTGAAGGAGTTAGAGATGTGAAGATTGGGGACAGCAGGGTTTTAAGCTCTATTTGAAAGGTTGGTAGGGGGTTCCCAGCCAGCAGAAAGGTTATGATAGTTTCTATTTTAGTCTTTCAGGAAATCACATATTTCCAGTACACAGAAACCTATGAATAACTGCTACATTCGTGTGTTGGGAAAGCTCCAAGATTATTTTTTATAGTGTTTTAAATATGTGCTGGCATTCATTATATGCATTTCCTTCTAATCATGGATTAGCTTTCAATATAGTCACTTTTGGGAAATGAGGGCTTTGTCACATATCTGTATTGAATAAACATCCAAATATAAATTTTTTAAGAACTATCCACCTTTGGGGATTATCTGTGCTACTATTTCATTAGAACACATAATGAAGAGTTTGAACATATGTTGTATGTCTGTATTGCCTAAAATAAGGATAAATTATTAATGTTAACTTATACAAAGCATGTTTCAACTGTTTACATTTTTATTTTTAAAGATTATTTTTTTGAAGTTATCACACAGACTTTATTTATTCATTTTTTTATTATACATATTTGTGCAGTACAAATTTGACTATCAATTGTTATATACAATGTGTGAGAGTCAAATCAGGATAGTTAGCTTATTCATCATTACAATATGTAATCATTCTTTATGTCTTAACGAATTTCTCCTTAACCCCCTTCCGCTCCCCCACCGCTCCCCCTTTCCACCTCTAGTAACCACAGTTCTGTTCTCTTCTTCTAAAAGTTCAATGTGTTATTGTGGTTATTGTTTCTTTCTTTCTCTCTCTCTCTCTCTCTCTTTTTTTTTATTGCTTACTTGCTTGTTTATGAATTCAGCTCCCACTTATGAGTGAGGACATATGGTATTTCTCTTTCTGCACCTGGGCTGCTTCACTTAGCATAATTTTCTCCAGGTTCATTCATTTTGCTGTCAATGGCAGAATTTCATTCTTTTTTTATGGCTGAGTAGTACTCCATTGTGTATATATACCACATTTTCTGTTACATAGTCTATTACATAGTCATCCATTGAGGGACATTTGGGTTGGTTCCATAGCCTGGCTATTGTAAATGGAGCTGCAATAAACATGAGAATGCGGGTATCCTTCGACATGATGATTTCCATTCCTTTGGATATATACCCAGCAGAGAGATTGCTGGATCATGTGGAAATTCTATCTGTAGTTGTTTAAGGAACCTCCACACCATTCTCCATAATGGCTGTACTAATTATAGCAGTCCCCCTCACCCCCCAAGAAAGATATTACTTATTAACTGTATTAGGAATCATAAAAAAAACTGACAATATCCTCAGCATTTTCAAGTTCAAACTTAATTTTCACATTTTACTAGGAACCCGGAATCAGCCCATTCTTTCAGAAGTAGGGCCCTGAAATCAGTGTGTATTCTAGAACCAGTAAGTGTCATAAACTAATAAATATATAAACTAATACATAAGTATATAAACTAATAAATGTCATGTTAGAATTATTCATCATTTAGTGAATAAATAATTCCCTAAATGTGCAAGGAACTATTACATACTAAAGGTACAGATACTGAAATAATTCATGCATGGTACCAATCCATTGATTTTTTTTTTTCCCCTTGAGTATACTGAATGTTTACTAGTGTTAGGTAACTGTAAAACAAACAGGTTATTCATGCATTTATTGTTGCTATAAATTATTAATCACTTTATATGTCACTGTCATGAAGGGTCACTGCTGGCAGGAAGAAATAATACTGTTTATACAGACCAACCATTTAATCTCTTTTCCTGCAGTACTGTTTCATTCAGTGTTTGGTTTTAACTTTGCCCAGTTTTATTGAAAACTGTAAATCAGAAATTTTATGAGCCTCTGATTTAGCATTTAAATTGACATGCGAAATATAAAAGTGGCCTAGCAGCTGCAGTGTTGAAGGTTAAGTTTATCCTAGCATGGACAAGGAACATATATTACTTCAGTCACTCCTTCCCCACCTGATTATTGATCACACAAAACTTTATTATACCTTCATGAGATATACAAATCTTTTTCATGAGAGAAATACTGAGAACTATTTCTGAATCATGAAATAGTATTCTTTAATGCCCAAATCCTCAAAGTACATTTTTACATGTAATCATTAATTTTGGCATATTATAAATATCTATGCCTACTTTCAGTTGTCAGTTTGGGGAGCATAAAATAACAGTCTTCATCTAAACAAGGCATTCACAGTAAACACTTTTAGTATCAATATGTGATTTTAGACTTTTGCCTTTAATCTCAATAATGTGATGATGTTTCTAATTTTTAAGTATTTGGGATTTACTTAATGAAAATTAGGAAAAATGCAGTTAGGATAGTTTGTCATCATTCTGGTGTTTGCTGTCCTATAGCATGTACTTCGTCATGAGTTCAAGCTTCATTGTAGCAATGCAGAGTAGGTATTACAAGTGTTAAGATGCCCACATTAATATTTAGTAGTATCCATAGGTTAAGAAGCATAAATTTCTAGAGCATTTGGATGCCAATGTACTTAAAATAATAAATTCACATTATGCAAATTAAAATGGATTATAAGTTTTATTTTAACATATGGAGCACACATTTAATATACTTTCTATCAAAATCCAAGTGAAGTTTTGGTTTGGAAACCTTACAAATGATTCTAAAGTATGTATGAAAAACTATGCCACAAAAATAAAGAAAACATTGTAAAACAAAGAGGGAAGAAGAACTTTCCCATTATGTGTTAAAACACTCTATAAAACTATAATAATTAAAGCTATAGTGTATAGGCATGGATATATGCAAAAATATTGATGGAAGTAGAATATAATGTCAAGAAATAGACTAACATATAGTTAAAGATTTAGAACATAGTAAAAGCGATATTTTAAATCAGGGGGAAAACAATTACTTTAATAAGTGGTATTGGAACAATTAGCGAACTACTTGTGGTAGGCTGGGGTGTGGACAGAGGGATTAAGTCAGACACTCACACCTCATCTTATAACAAAATAAATTCCAGATGGAGAATCTCAATAAATGGTTTATTGGTAGTTTTTACTTTTTAAATAGTTATCAGAGCATTTAGGTTAATAATAATTATTGGAAAATATGGAAAATTTGTTACAACTTAAAACTTTCATGCCACAAATATACTCCTTAATATTTTCAGTAATTCTTCTAAAACATTTCATATCTATATGTACTTATTTTTTACTTGTTCTGTCTAATCCTAAAATGGTATACTAAAATTCTCTATCATGTAGTAATTTTATCAAGACCTCCTTGGATTTTCATGACTTTTTTTTTACCTTTTATTTCTCTGCTGTGTACTTCCACAAAACAATCAACCAGTCACTGTTGACATCCTAGAAACCTGAAGGAAAGAGTTTGAAACATATCTCATAAACTAAGTCTTACTATTCTGTAACATAAAGAGCTCTGTATTAGGGTTCTCTAGAGAGACAGAATCAACAGGATACATTATAATTATATGAGAGGGATTTCTTAGGAAGATTAGCTCACGTGACTATGAAGAAAAGTTCCACGATAGGCTGTCTATAAACTGGATGCTGGTAGCGTGGCTCAGTCCAAGTCCAAGGCCTCAAAACCAGGGAAGCTGATGGTATCCTTGGTGTAAGTTCTGGAACCCAAAAGCTGAAGAGTCTAGAGTCTCATGATAGGCAGTCTATAAACTGGATGCCAGTAGCGTGGCTCAGTCCAAGTCCAAGTCCCCAAAACCAGGGAAGCTGATGGTGTTCTTGGTGTAAATTCTGGAATCCAAAAGCTGAAGAGTCTTGAGCTCTGATGTCCACAGACAGGAGAGAAGAGTGTATCCCAGCTCCAACAGATCGAGAGAGAGCTTCACCTCTTTCCTCTGTCTTTTGTTCTTTCCGAACCACCAGCGGATTGGATGGTTCCCACCCACACTGAGGGTGGGTCTTTCCCACCCAATCCAATCAGACTCTCATACTAATCTCTGATGGAAACACCCTCACGGACACACCTAAAAAGATTGCTTTACCAGGTTTCTCAGCATTCCATCATCTAACCAAGTTGACAACTAGAATTAACCTTCACAAGCTCTTACAGAACAGTAAAAAAGTAAATAGAAAAATAAGCAAAGGCCGTGAAGTTAGTTTCGAACATGCACATGTTAGTTAATTTTAATTAAATGTTTGAAAATGAAGATCTGCAACTTAAAAACAATGACTACTTAGTTGATTGGTGAAGATTTAAAAAATTTTAATTCCCAGTACTAGTTAGTACATACTCTTATCTGCTCTTGGCAGAGGTATAAATTTGTACAATTTTTACAGATTGAAATTATTAAAATATAACAAGCATCTTTTAAAATGCACGCCCTTTGACACAGCAACTCAACTCTTAAGAATTTACCTCCAGGCTATAATCTAAGAGACGTCAAATAATGTTTTTTAGTTGTTCATCATATCATTGTTTATAATGGCAAATTTTTGGAAACATCCTACATCTCAACACATGTGGGATCCTACTTTTACTATTGAGAGAAAAACTTATAAAACCAAATAATAGGTATAGGATATCCAATTTTTATTTTAAAAAATTTGTTTCCATATTTACACATAAATATTTTAAGTCATATAGCAATGTATTAAAAATAGTAAAAAAACAAAAAAGTTTTTATGCTTATGACTGTTTTCAGAATGATTGAGTAGACATACCTTTCTACTAAAAAATAAAACCATCCCCATAATTTCAAAATAAGTAAGATGATTAAAGATTTTATACCATAGTAAATATCACATGTAAAATATATCTGTTTAATCAAAGTTTGACATTTAATGAGACATATAATACTTAATGAATTGTAATTGATTTTTTTCATATTTTGATGCTTAAGAGAAATGAGTTTTCTCCTGAGACTATTTTTCTGTATTCATTCCTCCCTATACTATACTGTCATAGCACTTATCAAAGATGCTATAGTGTAGATCTCTGTTAATTTGTCTGTATCTTCTATTAGCTATGACTAATAGGTGTGTAATATGAACCTCATATGTAATTTAAAATTTTTAATATCCACATCAAAATATAAAAAGAAACAGATGAAATTAATTTTAGGTAATACATTTATTAACTTAATATATGAAAATCTTATTCATTAATGAGGTGTTTTACATTCTTTAGTCTTACATATTTTCAAAATCTAGTGTGGGGCCGACCCCATGGCGCACTCGGGAGAGTGCGGCGCTGGGAGCGCAGCGGCGCTCCCGCCGCGGGTTCGGATCCTATATAGGGATGGCCGGTGTGCTCACTGGCTGAGCGGTGTGGCCAGTCTCAAAAAAAAAATAAAGACAAAAATCTATCTCTATTTGGACTAGCCATCTTTCAGATGCTCAGTACTCACGTGTGGCTAGTGGCTGCCATACTGAAGAGAACAGTATTAGACTGTAAGCTCTCTGAGAACCAGTGGACCTTTTTTACTCCTATCTCCCCAGTACCTAATAAAGTGCCTAGGATTTAATAAACACTTTTTAATATTTGAATCTGCTTCCCCAAACAGAGTTTATTTGTTGTTCCTACCTCTGTAATATCACTTGCTCTGTTACACTTCTCATTTATACACCTATCTCCTGCATTAAACTTTGTGCTACTCAAGATAGTAACTGTATTTTATTTAGCTTTATATCCCTGACATAGTATATACTGAATATATATTTGTCGGAAGGAAGCTAAGGAAGAAGAGAGAAACTAAATTTTTTACTTCAAGGAAGTTTCTTTTTTGGTAAATCCTTCTCTTAAAATATTACACATTAAGGGGCCGGCCCAGTGGCGCACTGCTACAGTGCGCCGCTTGGGAGCGTGGTGGCGCTCCCGCCGAGGGTTCGGATCCCACATACAGACCGGTTCCCGCTCACTGGCTGAGCGAGGTGTGGGCACGACGCCGAGGGTTGCGATCCCGTTGCCGGTCCCGGTCCGGTACGGGCGTGACACTGAGGGTTGCGATCCGTTGCCGGACACGAAAAAAGACAAAAAGGAAAAAATATATATATTACACATTAAAACTCAAAAGGTCAAATTAATAGAATTATTTAGCATTTAGCAATAGAAATTGAAAGACCTCAACTCTTCATCTGTTTGGTCTCTAAGCCATCCAAAATGGCTGATTGATGATTTTCTTTTTCTTTTTTTTAATTTACTTAATGTTTAGATAGAAAATTTTCTCAACATACAAATAAAGGAAAACATCACAAATTGAATTTAAATTAAATTGATAAGGAACAATTTAACACACAAAGATTAACATCCTTAATGCATAAAGAATTCTTTTTTTTTTTTTTTTCCTTTTTGTCTTTTTTCGTGTCCAGCAACGGACCGCAACCCTCGGTGTTGCGCCCGCACCGGACCGGGACCGGCAACGGGATCGCAACCCTTGGTGCTGCGCCCGCCCCTCGCTCAGCCAGTGAGCGGGAACCGGTCTGTATGTGGGATCCGAACCCTCGGCGGGAGCGCCACCGCGCTCCCAAGCGGCGCACTGTAGCAGTGCACCACCGGGCCGGCCCCAGAATTCTTAAAAATGAATTAGAAAAATCTTAATAGAAATATGGGGAAGGACATAAGCAGACAAGTCACACACCCAAAAGAAACACAAGTAGCTAATAAATACATTCTAAGATGTTCCGAAGGATAACCTTGCTGAGTACAGTATTCTTGGCTGGCAGTTTTTTGTTTTAGCATTTTGAATACAGCATTGCATTCCCTTCTGGCCTGTAGAGTTAATATTGAGAAGTCTGCTGCTAGTTAGATAGGGACTCCCTTATAGGTGACTTGTCACTTTTCTCTTGCTTCTTTTAAGATTCTCTCTTTGAACTTTGCCAGTTCAACTATAATGTGTCTTGGAGAGGATGTTTTGGGGTTGACTCTGTTTGGGAATCTTTGAATCTCCTGGATCTAAATGTCCATGTCCCTCCCTATACCTGGAAATTTTTTGGTTATTATTTCATTGAATAGGTTTTCCATGCCTTTTCCTTTCTCCTCCCCTTTTGGAACATGATTCAAATGTTTGTACACTTAAGGTTGTCTGCTAGCTCTCTTAGATTTTCTTCATTTTTTTAACTTATTTTTTCCTTTTTTTTTGTCTGCCTGGGTTCTTATGAAAACACTATCTTCAGCCTCAAAAATTCTTTCTTCTGCTTGCTCTAGCCTGCTGCTTAAGCTCTCTGTTGTGCTTTTTATTTCTCTGAATGAATCTTTCTGTTCCCTTAGTTCTGCCACATTCTTTTTTAAGGTATTAATTAATATCTTTGTAAATTTCCTTCTTCCTATCCTGGATTTTTTCTCATTTCACTATGTTGTCTAACTGAATCTTCTCATATCTCGGTGAGTTTCCTTAAGATTGTTGCTCGGAATTCCTTTTCAGTCATTTCAAGGATTTCCTCTTCTATAGGGTCTGGTATTTGAAAATTACTGTATTCTTTTGGTGGTGTCATATTTTCTTGGATTTTCGTATTTATATTACCTCTACATTGACATCTAGTCATCTGGTAGAGCACTTGCTTCTTCTATTACTCTGGAGAGGGGTTTGAGGAGAGAGAGATGTCCTTTTCTTTTTCTGGTCTCTGCTGGTGACATTCCTGTGTCAGTGCAGTTGAGTGTCTGGCAGGCCACCTGCATGGTGGCTATGGCTACTGCTGTGGTGTCAAGCTGCTTTTGTGGCAGCTGTGGCTGTGGTGGGCCACCTGCATGGAAGTGGTGTTTTTGTCATGCTCCTTGCCTGCTTCTAGGTGGAAGATTCTGCCCTTGGTTCCTGCCTAGGCCTCCCATGCATGCTCTGCTGCTTGCCTGCTTCTGGGCAGAGCTGATTTTCTTTTTAAGATCTCTAAGAGTTAGGATTTCAGTAACCTTACTTAATATAACCTTGTCCTATCTTAAAGAAATTTTTACAGCTATTTAGTTCTTCCCTGTCAATCTACATTATCCCCTGCTGTAACTTAAGACTTTTCCCCTGTGATCCTCAATAGAGACAGGCAACAGTTGGTCAGCATTAATCATATAGTGAGCTAGCATTAGTAATATTACTTACTATATTTTCCTTAAACTTTTTTTGTCCAAATTATAGAACACTAATGTTTAAAAATATGTCCTGGTATTAAAAAATTTTTTTCTAATAAAAAAGACGTGATCAATAATCCATTTGTTTACTGGATTTGTGAGATATCTTTGTCCACATAAATGATGTTATAAATAATTCTAGTGAATGTTTTTACTGTGTCAGTAATAATAACTAAGGTGCCATCATATGCCAATATGGTGTTAGTTACTAAGAGCAGGAAATAATCTGTTGTGCTCTTAGCTAATAGTTTTATTTTAGGTCTAGGGCTTAGGAATCATTGTTGAGCCATGTTAATATCAAGCATACTGCTTATTAGAGTAATTAGAAATGTAAATTAAGATAGCTTTGCTGCATCTTCTAAATCTCATCTATATGTTACCCACCTCATAAAGTTATTGCAAAAATTACATTAGATAAATGTGCCTAAAATATGTGTCCACAGTAAATATGCAATAACCAATTAACTATTATCATTAACACCATTATTATTAAATCTTCTCAGAAGAATCAACCAAACATGCTGCTCAACATTAGGAACCAAATGCTGGGCATCTTCAGAAACTTAAAAATTACCAAAGACCCCAAAATAAAACCAAAATAGGCAAATAGTACTAAGCCAAATGCCACATCTGGTATTATGGGCTATGACTTCAGTCTTAACTCATAGGAAAGATACAGAAAACTGAGTAAATTCCTGAAAAGGGGTAACTAAAATAAAAATATAGATAAGGTGCTATCTCAGGAGGGCATTTATTTAATCTATTGAGTGCTTACTGTGTGGCAAGAACTATTCTAGGAGCTTGGGATAAATCAGTAAACAAAAGAAAAATTCCTGCCTTACAGTCTTTCCAGTGAAATTCATACTTCTAGTCTCAACACCAGCAGGCTCTGCTGTGTGGGCAGGGTGGGAAAAGAGTAAGCAAGAAACAGGCAGAGCCAGGGAAAGGAGGTCAGCTGTACTTTGACTGCTAAAAGGCTAGATCCCAAGGCTGAGAAGACCATCAGGCCAAAGTCCAATGCCCAGTGCCTAAGGAGACAGGTGCTCTTAAGTCCAATTCAGGTTGACATTGATTTCCAAGAGGAATGAATTAGCCATGGAGAGTGCCTGTAAAAATCTCTAGGTAGGGGTTAGAGGTGGAGAGCAGGTAGGCTATCCTTGTTGAAAAAGAACAGTGACAACTTAGAATATAGCCCAGCTGGCAGCAACTGGTAAAAGGGAGCTGTCAAGTCATCAGAGCCACAGTCCAACTGATGAGAATTGAGGACAGAATCCAGGCTCCTCTTAGTAAGGATCCGAAATAAAGAACAAACCAGTAACAGAGGTTAGGTATATGGTAGTTGAAAGAAGGGCTGTGGGCAGATAGAATGGGCTTGTGTGGAGGGGAGTCTGTTGCTGAATAGCTAAAGCATGTGTACTCACATGTGATTTCCAAAATGATTTCTATCTAACATATATGAGTCATTTCATAAGATGTTTACAGTGTTTAAGTTGGAATTCTTTCATACTATAACTTTCAGTTTTATTGGAAAGGAAATAATCAGCATGTTCTTAGGAGAAGGATTCTGTGGCTTGATAAAATGCATATCATAAATTGATAAGTCAAGAATTGACTGCAGGAGAGAAGTCAAGTCAGTAATTTTCTGGCCTTAATTTCAGGGTGTTCCTCTTAGAGGAGAAAAGCATTATCATGGAGATATGCAAATAATGCTAGAAAATTTAATAATGTGATTCACAGAAAAACAAAAGGTTTAACTATTAAAATTTACCCTGTAGCAGCAGCAAAAATAAATGAAGTAATAGCCAAAGTATTCTGCTAGCTATTTCAAGACTCACTTATTTCTAAATATTTATAATTAATAATAGTTTGGTGAATTTGGCTGGTTTACTAAAAAAATTAACAAAGAATAGTAAAGACATTTTTTAAAAATTTATTCATAAGCAGTTTTAAATAGCAAAAATTTTATCTGATACTGTGTAATTATCAAGATCTTAAAAAGTTACTAATATCTCTCTGATTAAAAAAGAAAGTACAGGGCCAGCCCGGTGGCGCACTGGAGAGTGCGCTGCTTGGGGGCGCGGCGGCGCTCCCGTTGAGGGTTCGGATCCAATGTGGAGACCGGTTCCCGCTCACTGGCTGAGCGCGGTGTGGGCGCAACACCGAGGGTTGCAATCCCGTTGCCGGTCCCCGGTGTGGGCGCGACACCGAGGGTTGCGATCCTGTTACCGGTCAGTAAAAAAGACAAAAAGGAAAAAAAAAAAAAGAAAGTACATATTATCTTTATTTGACTATTTGAAAAATTGAAGCAAGACTGTCAAGAAAAATTGATGAGATCTGTATCTCCTCCATCTGTCTGATGATTGTTTCCTAGATCTAGATTTCTGTACCAAAACTGTATTCCATATATTTCTCATTATTTAACTAGTTTCTCTTTACTACTTCCAACACTCTTGTAAAGGCTGTAAACAAAATTCAGTATAAGAGATTGCATCAAATGTAGCTCATAAATAGTCATTCTTAAAAATGTATTTCTACTCTGACATTTGTTCTTAAAGACTAGTATTTTAATCACATGTGTTATTTTTACTTCTGATTAGTACTTGGATCCTTAATTAATAACGATAGCTAAAGGATTTGACTAAGACATCATGAATAATTTTTCTCTCTTCCTGAGTGGTTAAATAAATAGTTTTTCTATTTATAGCACATCAGCTCATGAGAATCTCATTTCTCTCATTTGAAAAGACAAAATAATATTTTCTTTATTTTTTTTCTTATGAAGTTGAAGCATGGAAAAGTGGATGAGTATTAAAAATACTCCATTGTGTTGGTATAATAATACTAAAAGAAAAGAGGTTTTATACAGTGTAGTATTTTGAGACTTGACTAGTCTGCAGTGCTTTAAAAACTAAACACAGGGCTGGCCAGGTGGTGCACTGGAGAGTGCGCCGCTTGGGAGCGCGGCGGCGCTCCTGCCGAGGGTTCGGATCCCATGTGGAGACCGGTTCCCGCTCACTGGCTGAGCGCGGTGCGGGCGCAACACTGAGGGTTGCAATCCCGTTGCCGGTCAGTAAAAAAGGTAAAAAATTAAAAAAAGAAAAAAAAAAAAGGAAAAAAAAAAAAACTAAACACAGAACAATAACATATCCCAAATGGTCAGTGGTACAGTTTTATAAAAGATATAAAAATAACCACATTCAAATAAAAAATAAATTTAATTTCCTTTACATTATTAATCAAAATTAAGTGGGTAAAATAGAAACATAACATTAAGAGGAGAGCTTTTACAATCTTAGTTTTTCTTGTCATTTATTAAAAGTTAGTTTTAAATGACATGCTGATATGATTATACTCCTTCTCCCCACCCCAGCTGCTTAGAGGCCTGTCCCAAGTAAGTAACTCAAATTAAATTTTGTTCTTTTAAATTTGAGAGTTGGCTCTGACACAGATTTCACTTAGGTAATTGTTTGACCAGTACAACCAGCTAGTGACTGATGGTGCTTCCATTAAGAGCAGTTCAGCCACGGAGCTCTGCTGAACACTAGAGCCACTGAGAAGAGAGAGACAATCTCTGTCCTGGAGGTGTTTCCAATGTATTTTAGGAGGAACAACATGTAAATGCATCATTGAAACAAGTACATTCATACTATAAAGGTATGTTCCTAGAAACAGGATCAATACACAGGAAGTGTGATTCACTCTGCCTGGGGACGTCAAGGACAGCTTCATAGAGGAATGGCTCAGGGAAGGAGTCTTAATGTCCAATTGTGTGGTAACGCGCAGTCTTTAAACAGCAAATGTTTCTCCCATTAGATTGTGAAACTGTTCATGTTTATAAATTTCATAAATCAAAACATTATTTTGTTAATACTAGATAATAGTGGAAACACATGGGTCTTTAGTCCAAGCTTTAACTCAGTTACCTCTGTGGCATTTGTATAAAACAAGTAACCTTTCAACTCTGTGATAATTCCTAAGGTAACCTGTAGTATTTTTCATGATCATAAAAGTAATTTTGATATCATCAATATGAAGCAAAGAAGACTAGTCTAATATAACATTCAGGTAATACAGGCTGTACAACTTGTCTGTATAATCTAATGATGTAACTTAAAATAACATTTTCCAAAGTCTCTTAGTTTCATTGAGAGGAAATATTTTTTAGTCATGTCTTAATTGTAACAGTGGCTTTTATAAACTGATTACCTGGTCTGTTCAGTTCGGATCTTACTGGGCTCTGTGAGGGAAAGGGGAGATGGAGAAGGAAGCCTTCTTGGAGGACTATACTAAATCATGAAGGGTTTTTTTCTACACAGCGAAATCTCAGATCCTACTAGCAGGCTTTATCCATGATTTCCAGAAGAAGAGTATGCACCAGAGGCTGCTCTGTCACTTTCTCGACTGTGTACCAGACAGTGTGCCCATGCACCATGCAGTTATTAACTATCCCTTGGGGTTTACTGAAGTTGTGTGGTTCTGCCATGTTTGTTCCTGACCAGCTTTTATGCCAGGCCTCTTTTTCTCTGTTCAAAGATCTCTAAAGCCTCTCCTAAGGTGCTGACTTTGGTCTGGCTTTTAAGAAGTTGGGGAAGTATAAAAGGTGGAGCAAGACTGGCTTCCAGCTGTAGAGAATAGAGGTCTGCAGGGACCCTAAGACAGTGTCCAAGATAAAAATCTAGCTCATGAATCACAAAGTGATCTAACAAGTCTAACAAGCCTCCCATTCACAGGCACCAGAAAGAGAAAGAACTCATGTCTGATGGAAAAGAGCCACAAACAGGGATAGAAAGATGGTGCTGGGATGGTGGTAAGAGGCTGAACCTGGCAAAAGGCTCATAAAAGATGGGCACCTTTTTGTAGTGCCCCTGTGGTTTCAGCCCTGTGAGGAAAGGAGTAGTTAAGTACACCAAACTTTCCATCCCATTCCAGTCTTTGGGGCTTTAGGTTTCTGCCAGTCTTGATTCTAATCTTTTCCCTATGGACTTTGCCCCACCCCATTAGCTACCAACTTGATTTAACTTGGGAAGGACATCCTGTCCTTATTTCCTCCTCAAGACATACTGGGCCACGCCTCCAGCTGTAGCCCCTGAATAACGCACTGGTTTGCCTTCCCGTTTCCCTACATGCAGACTCAAGCCAGAAGTGTTTCTATTATGTTTGAACTGGAGGGACACTTGCTTCAGGGAGTATAGAAGAGAATGTTAAATGTGTGGCTGGAACAAAGTATGTACAAGCGTGCAGAAGCAAAGGAGGATGGAGGAAAAAGGAGGAACAGCTACTGTATCTCTCCAATAAAAGAGGAAAATACCTCACCTCTTTAAACTACCCATGGGATATTTGCAGGTGTTCAGGATGTTGCATAATTCACTTTATTCATCATTAATTATCTGATGTTTCTTATAGTGGGCATTATGAAAGACAGTAAAAAGATGTTAGAAGAGAAATTCAGGTGTAGGGGAAATGGAAAGATGTTTGTCAAAGGGTATAAAAAAAACTTCAGTTTATAAAAACAAGTTCTAGGGATCTAAGGTATAGGACGGGTAGTGATAGGTACGTTAACTAACTTGATTGTGATAATTATATACAATGTGTCCATATATCAGACCATGTTATACACCTTGAATAAATTCAATCTTTGTCAATTAAATTTAAATTAAAAGAAAAAATTCATTGAGAACTTAATGTCAGCTAAAAGGTTTAGACCTACTCTCCCCCAAAACTTCCGTTTTTCTTGTTTGAAGCAATATTGCTGCCTCAAAAATTCTTCATTTCTCTAATTCTCCCACTCTGTTTTAGTAACCAGTCAGCTGTCTCTGAGTTTCCATATGATGTTTCACAGATTGGGGGTCGTGAAGTCACTCAGCCCTCTCTGAGCAGTTATGAGGTGATTATAGTTGTCCCAGAAAGAGATAATAAGGGTCTGAACTATGAGAGGTGCAGTGGGAGTGCCAAGGAAGGGTTAAATGGTTGAATTTAAGATCTTTTTCAGAGGTAGAATAAATATAAATTGTTTATATGATAGGGTGTAGGAGAAAGAAGAGTCAAAGAAGATACTGAGGGTAAAGATCTAACATGTAGGGGCCCGTGGCAGTCAGGAGCAGGTTTCTGAGGGAGAAAAGATTTGACATTTGCTTTTGGACTTGTTGAGTTTAACGTACCTGTAGGACATCTAGGAAGAGAAATCTAGAAGAGTCCAGTTAAAATGTTGAGGTGGACGATATAAAAATGGGATCCATTGATGCCTATGTGTTAATTGAAGCAATAGGAGAGAATGAGATTCCCTGAGAAGAGTGAGAGAAGTGGGCCTAGGCTAGAGCATCACTTAAGGAACAGGAAGAAGAGACTTTGAGAGAGACTCAGAAGGAACACAGAGGGGCTAGATGCATCAAGGAAGGTGTCGATGATCTTCAGGTCTTTTCTTTAATAATGTCTATCAGAATCTACTTGTCTTCCATAGACTCCTTCCTGAATTTCTGTCTTGTTGCCAGCCAAACTTGCAGAAGATTCCCACCCCCACACTTCACCCCTAAAGGACAGGGCCATGCCACCTTCTCATTTTTCATAACCTAGGGACCTTGCTAAAAGATAGGAAAATTGTCCTTAATTATTAAACATTACTAAGAGAGCATTTTTCAGGAAATATAGTTTGACTATCACTTTATTTTCAGATGTCAGAAGTGGTTTTTATCCCCATTAAGATTTAAAGGTTTTCTGGTTAGTCAGCATAAAAATTGTAGTTACTATATGCCCTGTTATGAAAGAAAACCCCTAGTTCTCTTCTGGATATGATGTGTTGATATGGGAACACACATTTTGTTCTGAAGCTTAGTATTTGATGAATTGACCTGAGAATAAGAATCAATTGAAAACTTCTAAGTTTTACAGTGGCTGAAGTAAGTATTGGTTAGGAAGATGGGCAGCCAATTAGCTGATAGGATCTACACAGTGCTAGATGGATTGTAATAAAAAAAAATACTGCTATCAATTACTAGCTGACTGGTGAATATGTTATTGAGTCATACTGTATCAGAAATAGAGGCCAAAACATTTTTTTGACTCCCCTAAATTGCAAATACCTTTAGTGACTATTAAGCAAAATAATGCTACCTCATATGAGGGTACTTCAAAAAGTTCATGGAAAGTGGCTGGTCGGTTAGCTCAGCTGGTTAGAGTGTGGTGCTGATAACAGCAACGTCCAGGGTTCATTCCCTACTGTACCTGCCAGCCGCCAAAAGAAAAAGAGAAAAAGAGTTCGTGGAAAAATGTAATTAAAAGATAATACAAATCTTTCCATGAACTTTTTGAAGTACTCTCATATGATGTGAAATATCATAGTAGACAATGAAAGGGTTTAGTTTTTTTGTTACAAGCAGATTAAGCCTTTATTTTATTCTGGGTACACAAAAACCATATGTATATTACATAAGAAATCAATGGATTATTTTAGTGGCTGTTAATAATGATTCAAGAAAAGCTTTATATGCATATGAATGGGTTCAAGTAGAACAGAATTTCACCTGCAGTAAGCTAAAATCTCATTTCCCTTTCCATTATATTGTATAATTACACTAATACAAATAAGGGAATAGTACAAAACGTGTCCTTTTTGAAGCAATGTTAATGGCCTCTTGAACTGGGCAACTAACCACACCATTACTCATAAGGTCAGTCCATTTTGTGCTCATATTGGCCACATTTTTCATCCAAATTCCACGGGAAAGAGTTTGAGTATCATTTGTAAGAGTACAATCAGTGGTACAGGTGTCTTAAAAAAAAAATCATGGAAGTATTTGTATTATCTTTTAATTCCATTTTTCCACAAACATCTTGAAGTATTTATTTTACTAAAAGACCAGAAAGTAGAAAAACAGTATTATGAAAGACCTAAGCAACTAGAAAATATGGATTTTTAAAATTGTCATCAGAAAGCTATTGATGATGTTGGTGAGAGCAGGAAATAAAAAAATTATTAAATACTAAAGCCTATTAAAATGATTTCAGTGTTTGATGCTGCTGCTTATGAAATCTCAGACTTCAAATGCTTTTTCCTTTAACACTGCTGCTAATGATAGAAAAATGCTAAAACCTTCTGTCATAACTGGAGGCATGAGTAATACACAGAAAGTGCCTTTTGTAGTCTAAGTCATCTTATAATTGGGTGGAGTATATTTAAATTATAATAAATTGGGAGGTAAGATATTGTTATGAGGTAGACATAAAGATCCTTTTTCATCTATGTAAGTGGAGAATTTGAGAGTAGAGCAGTCTCCTCCTAACTCGTTATGGCCCTCTAACTTACAAAGTGCCAAATTCTATTGAGAAGCCTTTCAAGTTAGAACCCTGGACCCATGTTCTGTGATAGCTTCTCTTCTACATCTCTTGAGCATACCATGTTCAGAGACTTGGAAAAGTTGTAGAAACTAGTAGCTACATGCGAGCAGTTCTAAGGTCTATATTCAATAAGACTTAACAGAGGCCTACCCAGATCAGCATCTCCAGAAGACATAGAGGTGGCCCCTCTTACTTTGTGTCCTACATGAAGAGTTATACAAGGCACTAGAGAGGACCTTTTTCATGAGTAAACAAATATATCTTATTTTGAAAATATAAATTCAACTTCCTTTCTTCATTTCCTGACAGGCCATGTTAATGATATTATATGTCATCATGAATATCTGAAATATTTATTAGGAATGAGAAAAACTCACAAGAGCTTCAAGTTATGGTAAAGTACCTGAAGAAAAAGGCAGAATTTTTTTTCTCTGCATTGGACTTGATTGACGGTTCACTAACTGAAAAGCTGTGGGTGGTACTACAGATTAACTGTAAATGTCACCCAGGCTCCAGCCATTGCAGAACGTAGAAAAATTTTGACTCCTGTGTCCATTAGGATATGCTGTATTATGATGCAGTAACAACATGAGAATCTTAGGAGCTTAAAACAGCTAAATTTATTTCTCACTATAGTCTACCATGCGTCAGAAAACAAACTCTGCTCATAGTAGTCACTTAGAGACACAGGAAGATGGAGAGCCCATTGTTTCCACAATCACAGAGTCAGGGAACTTGCCAAACTATGCACTTCTTAAAGCTGCTTCCTGGAAGTGATAATCATCATTTCTACTCAAATTTCACTGAATAATCAAGTTACATATCCATGTCTGAGTTTAATGAGGAGGGGATATATAATCCTCCTACAGGGAAAAGTAACCAGTAATATAGCTACCACACTTCCAATTCCAATTGGAATTCCAATTCCCTGCTAATGGAATGTGGGTTCCAGAAAAGTTTCCTTGGTTTGTATGGTTTTAAAACCACCAGCCTGAAAGTCTACAGACTTGTCAAGTGAGAGAGGCCTTGGACTTCATGGTCTGCTCTTCCTAGTATGGCTACCGGAGTGTGGATTCCAATGTCCTTTTTCCTGGTTTGTTAGCTCCAGTGAGTTTCTGTGAAAATCAACCCCACCTTCATGGATTTCACATAGTAGCTTTGGGTCTGGGGAAAAAACATTCATAATCAATTTCTTTTAGGAGACTGAAGATAAAGTGAGGAGGAAGATACAAGAGACTGCTGTAAAAACCTGTTTACATTCTAGTATTTACATAATGGAAATTTTTTCAGGGGATTATTTTTTATGTGAGTTACAAAGAGATTTAAAAATAAGAAAGTTGTCAATGTCAGAGCATTTGAAAGCTCAGTTCCACTTCTGCTTGACTGATAATCTGACACCACTTTCCTTCTGTAATGTTTTACTACATAAATGACAAGGGTTGGTGTATTCTTTGACGATGAGCCACTAAGCAGGTATGGGAATTATATGAACAAGCAGGCTCCAATCTAGGAAGTTTTCATAGAAGAGGTAGGATTTTAGGGACTGCAAGACTTATTTTAAAAGTTAAATTAAGAGTCATGCTTGAGGGAAATAAAAAGAATGGCATGCCTTCATGGAGCATTTATTAAGCAACTACTACGTAACAGACTCTGCTAGGTGCCAGGGATTGAAAGAAGAGTAAGAATTGATCTTCCTTTGAAAGAATTATGAAAGAGCATACACAGCATATGGTATGGTTTGGGGAAAGTTTGAAGGGAGATTTAGCCTAAAGCATCAAAGCTAACTTCAGCTAACAGAAGAGGAGAGGATAGACTGGAAAATAGAAAGGAAACAGACCTCTCAGTGACTAACACATGTATGTTTTAGTTTTGACCTCTCTTTGCACTTCATATTTGGCAAGAGGCCAATGTGAAATCTGGTGTTTTGTATAAACATGAGAAATCTGAGGGTACTTCAAAAAATTCATGGAAAGATTTGTATTACCTTTTAATTCTGTTTTTCCACAAACTTTTTGAAGTACCCTCATTTAGAGTATTAGAATTGTAGATTGTATTCTAGTAGCAGATACTAAGTAAGACAGCCTAAACATTTTACTTCTTCAGTATTATAAAGATTGATGGCTAGCCAGTGACAAATGGGTCTTTGTTTTTTTTTTGTTTGTTTGTTTGTTTTTTCTGTCCTGTCACTGAAGATGGGATGTGATTACTTTATGACAAAAGCAGCAACCTTGGCATCACTTCTGGCCACTCTAATTTAGGCAAAAACCCATCTGCGTTGAGGGATATGTTCCCATTTCATTAAGGAGTTTAGGGTCAATGAAAAATGCTAGGAGCTCTGTCATTCCATTAAGTAACTTGGATGGTCAGAGCCAGCATTTGCAGCAATCTTGGAAGCATCAGGAAGAGTTATATCAGGGAACAAGGTATAGCGCTACTGTAGCCAAATTCACTTACAAGGCACAAAGAAAAGAGCTTATTGTATGCAATAAAGTTCTTGACTATAAACACATAAATTTGTCTTCTTGCCAACCTAAGAGATAGATTATCTAATCAGCTTTGTGAGTATTGAGTTAAAGAAAGGACAGGCAAAAAAATTGGTGGTAAAACAGAGGCCAGTGTGAAGAAATTTTTCTTTTAGACTTGACCTATTTTTTCACGTCAGACCTTTCTACCATCACACTTCAGAATTCAAAGGCCTCAAACATCACATCCTCAGAGGCCTCATCTGTCTACCCCACCTCTCTTACACTCTTTCCTTATACCTCACCTATTTTTTCGAACAACACATGTAACTATCAGAAATTATATTATTTGTATCTCTCACCAATTTTTAAGCTCCACAAGGAAAAGAATTTATTATTTTTATTACTATATTTCAACAATATTTGTTAAATATCAGAGCCATTACCCACCACAAAAGCATGATTTGGAAGCATTGTACTGGTGCAGAAGTTTCATGTAGCTGAAGGTAGAGAGCTCTCTGGGCTCTGAATACTATCTTCTCTGCTTTCTTTTTTTCCTAATATTCTTCCTCCTACCATTAGAAGTAAACAATATTAAAGTATTGATGATTTTATAAACTGAATGTCAGGGTAGCTCCTTGTGCCTTAGCGGCTACATGAAGGTTCTTAATAAGTACCCACTGGGAGTCAGTAAATGTGCATTCTAGACCTGTTGGTGCACTTGGCCATTCACCAAGTCCTGGCTGCCTTGGAAATCCAAGTCTTCCTGTGAAACAAGGAAATTCAAGTGGATTCTGTCAGAGTCTTCCACTCTGTAGCATGCTGATTCTGATTGCCTGCACATCTGTATGATCTTTTCTCACCCTCAGTCAGATCCTTAAAAGTGACAATATCTGAGATGTGGAATTTGTTTGTTTGGGGGTTTGGTTTGGTTTTGCTCCAGCTGAGCTAAGTGGAACATGAGAGCCTTTTAAGGACCTAGGCAATTTCCCTTCATTCTTGAGAGATAAGGGCCAGAGAGATACTACCAAATGTTGTTTGGATGTACCTGGGACACAGAGCATTTCTTTCAAGAGGTTTTTTGATCCATAGAGCAAGAGAGGAGGTAAACGAATATGAGAACAAATGTGAATGTCTTTTGTAATGATTCTAATTCTAAATCAAGAAAATTGGAGAATATAAGAATAAATATGATTTTTAATTTGTAACAGTTTCTCATTCACTCTTGCCTCTGTGATAATCTTCAAGTTGTGAAGAGAGGTGTGCTGCTGCTTGTCCTTCCAACCTCCCTTCTCTGTTGTTCCAGGGTGCTCAAAAAATCTGATCAGGATTGTTTCATTTCTTTAGGTTTTTTTGTTTGTTTTTTATTGGAAAAAAAATTAAGACTTTATTCTTATGTTTCTTCAAGTTACAAGTATACATCTGTGCTAACAATGTGTGGCAAATTCAGCTATAGAGAGCTTTGCCTAACAAACTTCTCTCTCTCCCTTAGTTGTAAACTTTCTAATAGCTCCAATGTTGCACATGCTTAAAGTCACTAACTCTACCCACTGTGTCTGAAACAACAAGGTGACCCTCTCTATGGCTTGCACAGCCAAAACATAGGAAAGTTACTCTCTCCCCAAAGGAAATGCTTTTTGAAATCTGCAAGCTTAAAAATAGCAAAAACATTCCCTTTACAGAGCTTTACGACAAGAAGAGGGAAACAGGGTGTTTAAAAAAACATTTTCATATCATTTTCTGAAGTTAAATTTACCTTCAAATTGTGTGCTTCAGCGCTTTATTTTGTTACTACAGATTTTTTTTTTTTGCTTGAGTTGTAAAGAATTTGCTTCTCCCCCAATCCTCAACCTCCCTACTCCCTGTTTAAGTCACACATCTGTGCTTTTGCATTGCTTAGCATCAACCAGTACCTTTCGATGGAGACAGACAGA
This sequence comes from Galeopterus variegatus, assembly GCF_000696425.1. Taxonomy (NCBI): domain Eukaryota; kingdom Metazoa; phylum Chordata; class Mammalia; order Dermoptera; family Cynocephalidae; genus Galeopterus; species Galeopterus variegatus. Next base: position 142,478 of record NW_007729332.1, read on the forward strand.
GAGGCATCCTGATTGTTGGCAACATCTAACATTCAAAAACGAAGAAATGTTTTTAAGGGGATCCTTATTAAAGTGTGTTAAAACATTTTCTGAGATTATTCAGGAAGGTTGAGATTTGTGGAAGGGAGGATATATACGTATAGTGTTTATTGGAACTTTATCATCGTCACATTGATGTCGCATTTCTCAAGAAATGTATGCTAATGTACTTCTACTTGCTTTTTTTTAAGACCTTGAGTAGATGGGCTGAATATTGAAGCTATTTGGCTGCCCAGAAAATAGACTTTACAGTTTATAAGCTAAGAAAAAACCCACCAAAAATCTCCCAGAACTTTGTATGAATAACAGAAAGAGAGAGGAATTTAGGTGATTTACATCTCGGTATTTAGTTTTTAACATATGTACAGATGACATACCGGGCAACTAAAAGGAACCATATAATATAAAGATTTCTCAATAAAATCAAGATGATTTTTTAAAATATAATTTTCCACTTTATTTGAATTTAAACAACAAAGGAGGAAAACAGAATTACAGAATTTTGCAGCAAAAAAAAATCTTTAGTTTTAAAAAATCTTTTAGTTTTTCTTTAGTTTTCACCACGGTTTTCTTGTGGTTTTTAAATATTCTTTAGCAATGAAGTAGAGACCTAGGTCCATCCCTTTCCTACCCTGTGAACACAAGTAGAACCCCCCTGATCTAATCCAACTGGCATTAAAAAGGTTAAATATCTGTATTCAAATGTTACTGACTTAAGTAACATTATTGATTACTAATCTTTTCCATGGTTATAGCAATATTTAGCCACAATTACATTTCTTCTTTTATTATTATAATTGTTTTAGCTGGCTTACTTTTTTATTTCTACATGCAGTAGTATTTTCTTGTATGTCAGAATTTCTAAATTATGATTTTGTGACATTTACCCATGCATTTCAGCATGTATGAAGGACCTATGATTTATAAGATAACATATACATCATATAATTGTGTGCCTCACAAAAGACACAAAATCCTTCCAAAAGTGACACATTTGATTTAAGTGATTTAAAAATCCACATGCCATAGATGCAGTACTGACAGAATGAACCACTGCATTTAAAATGTTGCTCCATATGGCAAGTATGACATTGGCAAGACTTCACTTTGCCATGTTGCATGCATCATTACCTCAGAGCTGATGGATTGGGAGGAAGTCCAAAAGAGATATTTTTTAAAAAAGGAGAGAAGAGCTTTAGAAAATTTATTAAAGGATTCAGTAATGTCATAAAGGAACAATTAAGAGAAATAGTCTTTTTTAATGCCATGAATGTAGTAAGACAAAAATACTGGGGAAGTATAGAATATACATGACAAATGACATCATTCATAGAGATTTATAAACCAGTAAATGAAAGGTAAGCAACCCAATGGAAAAACTGGTAAAGGAGACAAAAAGGCAATTCACAAAAAAATGATTATACAGTTTTTTATTTTGAATTTTTTAAATTGAATTTAAATTGAATTTAACATATGTATAACAAAAAATTTAACATATATAAAAAATGTTAAAATTCAATAGTCATAGAAGAAATACAAATTAAAAATAACTGAGATTACTCTTGTGCTGCAGATTGGCAAGAATTAAAAAAAATACTATGAGTCAGTGTGGATGAGGAAAACAGACATGCATATGCCAGTGGTGGGAGTATAAATTACACAACTTCTTTGGGCAGGTATTTAAGGATACATCTCTAAAACCATGCAAGTTTTCATTTACTTTATCCCAGCTATTTCACTTCTAGGATATATCTTGTGAAACTAAGTGTGGACATGCAAAAAGATCTGTGTGACCAAATGAAATTATTCATGATAGTAAAAAAAAAAAAAAAGGAAAAATTAACCTGAAATATGAATATAAACTAAAATATCCAACAATCCAGGGTTAGTTATGTAAATTATAGTATGCCCATTAGTGGAATACAAATGCTGCCATTATAAATCCTATGATATTAGAAAATTTGTTGGTAGAAGAAAATGTTCATACAATATTCCTAGCTGGAAAAGGCAAGCCAAATTTCAGAATCTACATAACACCACTTTCTTAAAAGTATATATATACAAACATATGTATATTTTATACAGAGAGAATATATATGTATATACAAAGAGAGAAAAATACTAATAAAAAATACCAAAATATTGAGTGATATCTTTAGAGTTAGATTCCAAGTAATTTTTTTCTTCTTGTTTTACATATTTTTCCATTGACCAATCACTTGTAATTAGAGAAAAAAATTAAACTTCTCCATTTACACTCAAGCAGCAGATAGCATGTGAAAAGAAACCTACTTTTAAAGTCTGTCAGGCATCACTCTCTTACATCAAAGTTTAGTCATTGTTATAATGATTTCCTTGAGTCATGAGAGACAGTGGAATGCTATTTTCATTCTAAACAGAATATAAGAAATAAGAATATAAGAAAGTATGTGCTACATTATAGAAAATTTTTCATTAAACGTGGTGAAAATTTTTTAAAGGTTTTTCTCAAAGGGTTAACCCTCAGTAACTTGGATAATTTTCTTATGTAAAATGCCCCACCCCCTTTTTTTGAGGGGCCAAGACAGTCAAAACATGGCTTTGCTGTGTGTGTTTATTCTCACAGAGCAAGAGTCACCTGCAACTCTTTGATGACTGGATTGTAAGTACCAAGGCAGCAACGAATGTGTAAGATAGTCTTGGAGATGCTGAAGATTAGAAAGATCATCAAATAAAGATCTTTGGAGACTTGCAGTTTAACCTAAGTTGTTGTATTTCTTAGAGCAAAATATTACCAAACTACATGTGCTTTACCTGTGGGTATCACTCGTCACCTAACCTAGTTCAATCAGAGTCTCTAAGAGGTCAAAATAGTTACTCAGGTCACTTTCATTCTTCCTGATATATTTTAAAAAATAAAGAAATGCAAAACCAGATTGCAAAATTTGTGGCATCTTTTTTATTCTCCAATCTTCTCACAGTGTTTCTGTGACCATATGTGTAACCTCATTTAAAGATAAGAAAGCCAACCGCATGGCTCACTCGGGAGAGTGCAGCGCTGGGAGCGCAGTGGCGCTCCTGCTGCGTGTTGGGATCCTATATAGGGATGGCTGGTGCGCTCACTGGCTGAGCGCAGTGCGGGCGACACCAAGTCAAGGGTTGCGATCCCCTTACCGGTCACAAAAAAAAAAACAAAAAAAAAATTAAGTCTAAATTTGAGACCTTTTCTAAATGTGAGGAGTTTGCCAAATGACTCTTGTACTCTTCCCCCTCACCACTACCCCCAAGAGCAAACAAGACTAGAAGTAGTTCACTTGTAATAGAGATTGGAGGAAGAAGATATCAAGAAAAGTCTAGGGCACGAGACACTCCAGCCTTTCTGAGTGTCCATAGTCTTACCCAATAGACTGAGCTTCTGAGAGCATAAGGTCACTGAGACTGAAGGACCTGATCAATGGTGCTTCATTTCCTATAACTCACCCTTCTATTCCTCAAACCCACCTCTCCCAGTATACCTCCCTCTTGTCCCACCACCTTTCAACATACTTTCACTTCCCCTGGAGCATTCTACAACCATGTCACCTTGCTACTTCCCTCCAGTTCCCATTAGACCTTATTTCCTTTAGCAAGCCCATTTCCCTACCAGTTCTTGGTTAGTTCCCCCTCTTTTTACCCAATTAAAGCACTTACTACATTAGTTATGATTGTTTATTTAGTTACCTGTCTGTCCCGATAGACTTTTATGACACTACTCTAGAATATAAAACACTAACTTAACTAGGAAGTAGAAAACCATCAGAGCAATCTATAAAATAGCATGGAAGTCTGCTGGCTAGTTCATAAGAGAGGAAGTAGAACAGTAAATTATCCCTTTTCAAGTCCTAGAAGCCAATATATCTTTAAAGTCATAGTTGTTTATTTTTCTCCCCTTGTCATTAGTATTCTCCTGGCATACAAGTTTACTGAGAAGTTATTGAAAATAAAGTTTCCTGTGTCTTTGCTGTACTTTTGTTATTGGAACAATCTGTCACTTTTTTTGTGACATTTTAAATGTTTGACCTTGAAGTAGAGCCCATTACAAATTTCTCATATTTAGCTTTGAGTCATCCAAACAGAATACATTATGATTCAATTATAATGAAATAGTTATAAGGTAATAAAAATGGCCTTGTATAAAATTCTTATTGTATTAGAAGTGATGGGCTCTAAAATAATGAATTATAGACAAATATTTTGAAGAACTTGTATCTTCAACTAGTTCTTTTCTTTTTAAAAGTGGAAAAATAGTCTAAAATGGCTTTGCTGAACAGAAAATTGTTGTAATTCACTGAATGATGCTTTCCTGCTGTGCTGTGCTTTGTTGATGGAGGTTTCAGATGTTTTAAAAAATCATTTTATTTCTGTATTTGTTTTCTCTATTTTTGAATATTAGGGGGAACATTTTTTCACATACCACTTTGAGACACAAGAAATTCAGTCAAATTGAGTTGGTGGCAAGACTACTCAATTCAAATGAAAAATTAGGTTTTCTGCTTTACATAAAATATACTAAATTTTCTCTCTAAAGAACACAAAACCAAAACAAGTTTAATAAGAAAGGAAAATGCAGAGATACTACAGACATACATTTACCCAAGGTAAAAGATTAGAAAAATGTGCAAAGTTAGAAAATATGACCAGATGACCAGAGCATGTGATTTCTGTTTTGCTTTTGCTAACGGAACATATTTTTCTTCCTCATTTTCTAAATTCGGGCGTTTGCTATAGAACTTGACTCCGGAAGCGATTGTTCCAGCAAAGAAACTTTTAGAAATTGATTGTTGTCATTACAGTGACAACTACAGCCATCTGGAAGATAAGTCAAAGCGTAATCTGACAGCAGCCCAACACCTGCTCAAAACATGTTTCATCATTGTCTAGAAACAGTCCAGTGGACATGTTTACAGCCATTCAAAAAGGTTTTTCAAATTTTGTCTCATAATTAACTTGCAAAACTAGAAAGAAAATGACTACATTATTTTTAGCTCCTTAAAGGTGCACCTTCACAGAGTTATGGCTTACTCTGGTGCCTCCTGCTCTTAGGGAAGATCAATGCAAGAGTTGTCAGTTTGTACAGCATTTCTGAGACTTTTAGGCAACCATCATTGAAGATAGTCAAGATCTTTTATTCTAGGAGGTAAATGATATTTCCACGAGTTTAGTTCTGGGAAAAATTTTCACATACAAATGATTTTGTATCTCTATATAAACTTGAGGAAGCAAGGCTTTATAACCCTACGTATTTCTCTTTTTGCCTTAGCTGCCAAAAATGCAGAATTAAAATCAGTGCACAAGTATAATAAATCTGCTATATCATCAGCTCCTCCTCCTCCTTCTTACATTTAACATAGTCTACTTGTTGCTTTTTTAAATCTCAAATCTGTGTTTTAATCTATCACAATCTTTAATATAGTTATGTAGTTTGTGCCCTGCCCTAGTGGAATAAATATAGCAGTACATTTTCCCACCCACAGGGGGCACCTGTTTTAATTATTTTTTATTTTTTATTTTATTTTAACTTCTCAATATACATTGTAATTGATTTTCGTGTCCCTTTACCCGTTCCTCTTTTCTGCCTCCCTCTTTCCCCTCCACCCCCACTATATTATATCTGTTCACTTGTCTTAACATGTTCAAGGAATTGTGATTGTTGTGTCTTCTTCCCACCCACACCCTTTATTTGTTTGTATATTTATTTATTTATTTTTAGCTCCCACAAATAAGTGAGAACATGTGGTATTTCTCTTTCTGTGCCTGACTCGTTTCACTTAATACAATTTTCTCTAAGTCCATCCATGTTGTTGCAAATGGTAGTATTTCATTCTTTTTTATAGCAGAGTAGTATTCCATTGTGTAGATATACCACACTTTCCTTATCCACCCATCTGATGATGGACATTTGGGCTGGTTCCAACTCTTGGCTATTGTAAACAGTGCTTCAATAAACATGGGAGTACAGGTATCCCTTTGGCATGATGATTTCCATTCCTCTGGGTATATTCCTAGCAGTGGGATAGCTGGGTCATATGGTAGATCTATCTGTAATTGTTTGAGGAGCCTCCATACCATTTTCCCTAAAGGCTGCACCATTTTGCAGTCCCACTAACAGTGTATGAGAGTTCGTTTTTCTCTGCAACCTCTCCAGCATTTATCATTCTCAGCCTTTTGGATATTAGCCACTCTGACTGGAGTGAAATGGTATCTCAAAGTGGTTTTGATTTGCATTTTCCGGATACTGAGTGATATTGAGCATTTTTTTCATGTGTCTGTTGGCCATTCATATATCTTCCTTTGAGAAATGCCTATTCAGCTCCTTTGCCCATTTTTTAATTGGGTTATTTGGTTTTTTGCTGTAAAGTTAAATATAGCCTGCAGTACAGTTTCCCACCCACAGGGGGCACCTGTTTTAATTTTCAAAAAACCAACATAAGGCTAGAGGTACTGCCAACACTCTAAGCCCATTAGAATTAGGCAGGTTATAAATAATTAATAAATGTAAATATCAGGTTTAGGACTCATACAGCCCTCTGGACAAGTATCAAATTATGATTGTCAGAGGAAAAAAAAAGTCAACATATATCTCTGATTTGTATGTATGTATATAAAATATATATAAAACAAATATAATTCAGATACACATTGAATTCTTAGTATTTGTACAAGTGTACTTCGGAAGGTTCATAAAGATTGTATTATCTTTTAATTCTGTTTTTCCATGAACTTTTTGACATACTGTTGTAGAATAATTTCGCTGTGAAATTATTTGTATATGCAAGCCTATATTGCACTTATGCCTACCTCTTGTGTTGAGCTATCATGTTCAGGAAACCAAAGCCCTTTCAGTGACTTTTAGAACTGTACAAAGGAAGGAAATATGAAACCTGTAGCTATATGAACTACCTGCCTTATTACCACCATTTTAATAAAATTTGCATTTTATTTTATTTTATATTATTTATTTATTTTTTTTTTTAATTTATTTATTTTTTCCTTTTTTTGTCTTTTTTACTGACCGGTAACGGGATCGCAACCCTCGGTGTCGCGCCCGTACCAGGGACCGGCAACGGAATCGCAACCCTCGATGTTGCGCCCGCACCGCCCTCACTTCTCAGCGGGAACCGGTCTCCACATGGGATCCGAACCCTCAGCGGGAGCGCCGCCGCGCTCCCAAGCGGTGCACTCTCCAGTGCACCACCGGGCCAGCCCTAAAATTTGCATTTTAAAGTAAGCAATTAAGAACATGCAGTTTTGGAGATTTCATTCTATAGTATTGAGCTTTAAGAACATTTATGTTGTCTTTTAAAAACAAATTGAAATGGGTTGACAAAATATATATTAGAAATAGAGAGTATCAAAAATACAGGAAGATACCATAGCTTTATGTGTATATATAGCTAACCTCAAGTGATTTATTCTTTAGAATTAGGAAAATCTGTTAGTTACCACAGAGTCCAAATGAAGATGAATATAAACCCTTCTTATGATGTCATGAAGCAAAGAAAATTCCATTATACTGTTTCGGTGCTGTTTCTCAAGTGAACTATTAAATCAGAATTTTAGGGCCGAGCCCATGGCGCACTCGGGAGAGTGCGGCGCTGGGAGCGCTACTGCCGCAGGTTCAGATCCTATATAGGGATGACCCGTGCTCTCACAGCGCTCACTGGCTGAGCACGGTGTGGCTGGTCTCAAAAAGGACAAAAAAAAAAAAATGAATTTTAGGGTAAAAAATCAATTCAGATATCCATTTGAGTTTTCATTAAAAAGCATTACTGGGCCGGCCCCGTGGCGCACTCCAGGTGAGTACAGTGCTTGGGTGTGCAGCGGCGCTCCCGCCACGGGTTTGGATCCCATATAGGGATGGCTGGTGCGCTCACTGGCTGAGTGCAGTGCGGGCGACACCAAGCCAAGGGTTGCGATCCCCTTACCGGTCACACACACACACAAAAAAAACAGCATTACTATATGATCAATAACATTATCCATTAATTTACTTACATTTACTTACATTTTCTGAGTGTATATATACACATATGGAGATATTCCAAGTGATGGGATTTGATGTTAATTTTCTTCTTTGTATGTTTTTATTATCGTTTGATACTTTTTCAAAAATATGCCCTATTTTGCAAAAACAAAAAAGTCATTCTAAAAAAAGAAAAAAAAATTTGACTTATGGTTGCATTTTCTACCAAGTATGTTACCAAGTCAAGTATATAATATCTGGCTTAAAGATCCAGGGTGGGGTAGTGGAAAGAGCACCAGAGCACTTCTAATAGTACTGTCATTAATTCACTGCATAACACAATAGTCTTAAACGTTTATGTAGCGCTTACTATCTTCCAGAATCTGTTCTACATTTTACTCATTTAATTCACACTGTGAGGCAGATAATATCCCCATTTTAAAGATAAGGAAAATGAGGTCCAGGGATGTTCAGGTAGTAGTAATTGGCAGAGCCTGAATTCTAACCCAGACCCCAGAATCCTGGCTTTTAGCCATTAGCAAGCAATATGCTCTCTCTCACTCTGGGAAAGTCACCTCAACTATTAGAGCCTCTGTTTTCTCATATAAAAATAAAGGTATTGACTCCACAATGTTATGGATAGTTCACCTGGAAACAACAGAAAAAATTCAAGTAGCAGAGAAGTAGCAAATGATCATATTCTTCTCAGTGACCTTTCTTGCTGATTTCAACAAATGTTCTCTGTATTCATTGTGTTATATGTGTTTAAGGGTCTCCAAGTTTGCAGAAACTAGCAAGAGTACAGTTAATACTAATACTTATGTTTGAGAAAAGTGCAATAATCACATAATGCTGGAAGGGTGGGTCCACCCTGCATACAAGTTTAATTCTGAGAAGTCTCCCAAACAGAACCAGAAAATAGGTGTAACAAATGTTTTGTCATCATACTTCTTCTCAAAAGGTGTCAGGGATAGCTCTAACGTTTATGAACTTTTCCTGGGAGTATGAAAACTGAAGGAATGAGAAAAAAACACCCTTCAGACTGTGTTATGTATATCGTCCTCCTGAAGCCTATCACCAGTTCTAAGATTATTAAATGCAAGCCGATCTTTACAGTGTAAAAGATGAAAGGCTTGATGAATTGATTTCTGTGTTCTACTTTACTGGAGAAGATAGAATTAATAATTCAGAAATGGAAGTAGGAAAGAAACTTTTTTATACGAAGTAAAGGGAAAGCAAAACCCATGCCTTTAAAATGAAAATGGAAGAATGAGTGGGTTAAAGAATAAAGGGAAAAGAAACTCTCATCCAATAGCCTTTAACCATAACATCCAGATAGAGATGAAAGGAGAGAGGACTCTAGTTTAAGACATAGCTTAAATATGAATAGTTTAGATCTTAGTCACTTTCAAAATGTTCAGAGAAAGGAAAAGTACTATTTGACGTCTGTATTACTTTCCTATTGCTGCTATAACAAATTACCCCAAACTTAGTGTCTTAAAACAACACAGATTTGGGGCCGGCCCGGTGGCACACTGCGCTAGTGCACCGCTTGGGAAGCGCGGCGGCGCTCCCGCCGAGGGTTCGGATCCCACATACAGACCGGTTCCCGCTCACTGGCTGAGCGAGGCGCGGGGGCAACACCGAGGGTTGTGATCCCGTTGCCGGTCCCGGTCCAGTATGGGGGCGACACTAAGGGTTGCGATCCATTGCCGGACACGGAAAAAAAAAAAAAAAAAAAAAGCACAGATTTATTATCTTACAGTTCTAGAGTTCAGAAGTTCAGAAGTTCAACATGGGTCTTATGGGGCCAAAATCAAAGTGTGAGCAGGGCTGTTTTCCTTCTGGAGACTCCAGGGGAGAATTTGTTTCCTTGCTTTTGCCAGCTTTAAAGGTCACCTGCATTCCTTAGCTCATGGCCCCTTCCTTCATCTTCAAAGTGCATCACTCCAAACTCTGCTTTCATTGTTATATTTCCTTTCTCTAACTCTGATTCTGCTGCTTCCCTCTTATAAGGACACTTGTGATTACACTGCCTGCCCAGATAATCCAGGATAATCTCCTCATCCCCAAATCCCAAGTCTTTCTTGCCATTGTTAGGTAACATATTCATTGATTCCAGGGATTAGGACACAGACATCTTTGGTGGGGGAAGTGGCCTGGCTAAATTATTCAGCCTACCACAGCATCTTAAACAGAAAAATGACTCAATTGTAGTGGGAACCCTTCAATACTGAAATATTGCAATAATGGTAAGACATCCTTTATTAGCTAAGAAAAAGTAAGCTGTGCTGCAGTAACAAATAAATACATCTCAATGGCTTAATGTATAAAACAGTATTTCTTGCTTAAGGAAAACCTACTACAGGTCCTGTAACTCTGCAGAGCACCTCCCTCTAAGCAGTGACTCAGAGAAACCAGGGTGGTTTCATCTTACATCTCTGTTATCTCAGTATGTTCTCTACAATTGCAGTGGTAAGAGGAGAGCTGGATGATTGTAGAGGAGGTTTTCATTTCCTTAGCTCAAATGTGACAAGTGCCACACATTCGCATTCCCTTGTCATATGGCCCACCTAACAGTAAAGAGGCTAAGAACTGCAGTCTTCCATGTGCTCAGGAATGAAAGAACCAGATACTGATAAATCTTGAGTCACTGATATACTATTGCCTAGGTTCCCCTCTAGTGAGAAACTCTGTGAGAATAGCATCAGCAGGTTAAAAATAAAATGAGCTGAGGTTAATGAAAAATATGAAGAGCAGTAAATTAAAAAGAAAGGTGGACATCAGTACTTGGAAAAAGTGATCATTATAACAAGTGACAGGGCAAGTAAGGAGAGAACAGACATTGCTAAGAGGTCCTTATAGTTCAGAAGTGATGACAAAGTGTAACTGCTTGGAATGAGTTTTCTGGATAAGGTGAATTGCAGTTTAGAGTAAAAGAAAACCTGCACTGGTAAGATCAATTACTAAACTTCCGATGGTGATCTAAAGACTCATAGAGAAGAGAGGTGGGGCTAAAACACTAGAGTCTACAGTTACTGTCTTAATTTTTCACAAGAGTGAAAATATAGATTCTGAAACCTTTATACCAGTGAGCTTGATGAGGATACACTCTTACAAAATTCTAAAATAGATCACTAAACAGATTGTGAAGCCATAGACTGGAAAGTGGTGGCCAACAGAAGCCAGCATGAACTCATCAAGAACACTTCTTTCTGTTCATTTTTTAAAAGTGCCTGCATGACGGTAGATTAGGGAAATGCTGTGGTTGTACCTGGATTTCACCAAGGTATTTGACAAAGTTTCTCGTGATATCCCTGTGGACCAAATGAGGAAAAGGGTTCTAACTGATAATACAGTTAAGTGGATTTGTGATGAATGGGGAATAGGAGAAAGTTAAAAGAAAAAAGTAAGAATGGGGAAACAAACTAGAGCCAAATCATGAAAATCCTCATAAGCTATTTTAAGGGATTTGAACTTTTTTTTTTTTAGGACAACCTGGATTCATTAAGTAAGGTAATGAAATGATCATATTTGCATTTTAGAATTATCACTTTTTCTGTGGTGTAGACAACAGACTGAAGGAAGCTAATACCAGAGAGAAGCCAGGAAATAAGAGGTGATGGTGGACTGAACTAAGGGATTGCAGTATGAATAAACAGTAGTCGTTGGATTTGAAAGAACTCAAGTTCATAAGGTGGACATGGATTTTCATTAATAGAATGTGAGGGTAGAAATAGAGTGAAATATCAAACACCACACTCAGAATATGACTTGAGCAGCTGAGTGGATAGTGGCATCATTCTCTGATAAGGGGACACTGGGCAAGGAGCAGGGTTGGGTCACAGGAAGTTTTAGGTAGCTACAGTGTAGTAAAATGGAGCTTTCTAACGGAATCTAGGTAAGCTCTGGAACAGAGGAGAGATTTTTGGTAGAGATCTAGATCTAGGAGTCATGAGTGTATAGGTGACAGTTAAAGCCATAGAAGTGTACGAGATCATCTGGAGAGAACCTGTAGACTGAGAAGGAAAGAGAACTTAGGGCCAAGCCTTGGGGAACATCGATGCTTAAGGAATTCGTGGGTGGAAGAGACCAAAAGGGTATAGTTGAAGGTGTATTAGAAGCCAAAGGAAGAGTTTCAAAGAGGCAGTGTGGTCAGTAGTGTCATGTGCTACTGAAAGGTCAAGAAAAATAAGACCAACAGTATGCATAGCATGTAGCCACAAGGAGGCAAAAGCACTTTCAATAAAATGATAAGGGCAAAGTCAAATTATAGTGGGCCAAGAAAGGAAGGTGATAGTAGAGACAAAGAGGAAAGAAATGGGGTGATATCTAGCAGGGGATATGGGCTCAAGGACAAGGTTTTTATGCTCAAATGTTAATGGAGACAGTCAATGGAGAAAAGGAGATAAAACACACTTGGTAAGTAAATTATAGTAAACCGAGACCTAGCCAGCTATTTCTCCCAGGCCACTTAAGCCAGATATATCATAGCTGTTTTTGAAAATTGCTAAGTTAATGTGGATTTCATACTGCTTACATTGTAATGAAGCTTGGTGTAGCTCTTTACTCTCTCCTCAAGCCTGCCAGACTTACTATTTTTCAATCAATCAAAAATGTTTATGCAATTAGATTGAATCAGGTCATTATTATCTTAGAGACAATGTTGTTTTTTTAAATCTGCTGGCAGTTCAGTGTTACACAGATTTTCTTAGTGACTGTTTCTATGAGAATACTTTAAAATGCAGTTTACTGCTGTGATCAGCAATAGGGAAAGGCTGTAAAATTTTCAGTTATAAATTCTATTTCCTTTGATCTGTCGTGCCTGGACTGTAATTTTTGTAAACGATTTATCTTCTTGTGGAACTTTCTGCTGGAGTATACATTGCTAGTGGTTTTATTTGATCATTGGCAATGAGTTCTGATATTCTTTTTCTGATATTGAGCATTTCAACAGTTCCCTAATGAGTCTGCCTTTGCACTCCAGTGCTGTTAACTTTGATAGATTTCATATTGTGAGAATAAGCTTCCAAAAATAATTGACTTATGTTCCTAAGTGACTCTCCATTTTTATGGAATTGCATTATTTCTAAAATTGTGGATTATAATTTGCCTACCCAGAACTTCTCCAGTGTAAATTTAGTTTCCCAATTTAAGTGGCATTCAAATAGTGGAGACTTGGGAACTTTCATGCATTTATTCAGCAAACATGTATTAAAAACTACTGTGTGGCATGTACCACATTGAGGTTCCTAACTGTCCTAAGAGGTTCTGCATGAAGGTAACTTTTGAGACAGAGTCAGACAAGTAAATCTGACTATCGTTCAATGATATACACGCTGAAATGTGCCATAGTAACACAAGCAGGAAAGGTAACAATGCTTGAGTTAGGTTTTGAAGAATGAGTAGGATTTAGCTAGATGAAAAAGGGAGGCAAGATCTAAGTTAAAAGAAAAAGAATTTTTTTTCTAAATAGTCTGTATTTCGTATAAAGAAGCTGGGGAGTCTGTGAAATAGATGAATTAGAAAAAGTGGTAGCAGGGGAGTGTTTCACTTAAGAACACTAGTCTCCTAGAATTATGGCCTCTATTCTGTCTTTCAATCCACCATCTACTTTTGCTTCAATATTTTAAATCTCAGCTCTGTTCGTAATACCTCTCTTGAGGAATCTTCAGTGTCTCAACTTACCTTCTAGTGACAGCTAGCATTCAAGACTTTCCAGAGTCTGGCATGAGTGTCTTCGTGGGCTTAGGACCTACTGAACCTTCTCAAACACTGAGGTACTCACTGTTCACTGGGCCTCCAATTCTCATTTTCCCATCTCCACACCTTTGCTCAAGCGTTACTCTCTGCTTCAAGTGTTCTTCCTTTCCTTCTCCCACCATCCCCTCTTGTATTTTACCTGATTAAAATTCTACCTAACCTTAAAAGCTAAGGTATCAGAAATAAATATTAGTATGTCCATGAATACCAATAATGAAAGTCATTAAAAATAATTTTGTGGGATGGATAATTATTATGAAAAGATGAATTAATAGACTGCTAGGTAAAACAAAAAGGATATAATATAGTATGTTTAGTTTAATCACAATTTTAAAAAACGGCAGAACAAACAATTTTAGGCATGTTCAACATGGTATTAACAGTCATTATCTCTGGCTAGTTAGGTAATGGCTACTCTTTTTTCCCCTATCTTAGCCTATTCTATATTTTCAGTTTTTTCCTAACAGTAAACATGTGGCGCTTTTATAGTAGGAAAACAAAATAGTAGTTGTTATTTCCAACTTTTTAGGTAGTTTTTAAAACCCTGCTCTTTCTTCAAGAGGCTCAACTTATTCTTTTCTTCATAGATTCTTCTGTCATTCACCAGTAAGAAATAATCTTTACCTTCTCTCTACTACCATCGAATATTTTTGTGTTTCTCTTATATTTTAATCTCATGCTACAGCCTCCACATTAATTGACTGGTGCTTTGAAAAGAGATCACTCTTTCTGTTGAATGAATGAATGTTAGTAGCAATTCAAAGCAGACAGGTTTTTTTTTTTGTTTGTTTTTATTTTAAAGAGCATAAAACCTTATTAGGGAGACAATACTTATCAAGAAAAATATAATACAAAGTTAACTTATAAGACAATAGCACAGTAATTGTCAAGAAGTATATAAATGTGGAGTGTGTGGTTCAGTCAGTGCTAGAGGATTCTATAGAAAGTGTCAGTAGAATCCTGTTTGCCAAAATGAGATTCAGGGATTATGGCTGAGATAGAGAAGGTCAAAAAAGAAGCACTTTTACTTAGAAACATACTAAAGTGACATTTGAAGGTTAAAATTAATGTGGAGTCACGGACTAGAGTCTGCATAGTCCCAGCCCATCCTCCCTAAGCTTCTCATAGTGGCTCTGCACAAAAATAGAGTGAGCTGCAGTAATTTACAAAGCAGATCATCTCCTCTGATATCAGGCCTTTGACTAGTTTTAATTTACCTGACTTTTCTTTTTTCTGAGTGATGGTTATTAGTGACAAAGAAAAAAAACTGCATCTTTTTTTTTTTTTTTCTTCTTTCCATTTTGGTTCCAACTTGAGCCTTGCAAGAATATCTGCTGGAAAGAAAATTAACCAGAGACATCATTCTGTCTCACATCAGATAAATATTTAGTGATAAATTGGAATGCCATTTATGCTTACTACTTTTAGATGTAATACATTAGAAATAGGCATGCTATATAGAATTTCTTCCCCTAAAATCAAAAGTTAGCCTGTAGAGTTATACAGGTATCTTTTAGGGATTCAGTCAGATTCCAGACTCAGAGATACTGATTGTCATATCTTCAGACCACATGGGGAGAAAGAGTGATGAATCAAATGACAGGGATGAAAGAGATTCGTGAGACATCCTGTCCACCAGGAAGCCCTGCTGTGTGCTAAATGCAGAACTGGTTTAGTCCATTTTCTTTCATCTCCTTTCTATATTGGTATCTGAATAACTTTCTTTGAAGGGATATTATATACATAATTGCAAATGCTTTTTGTAAATTTTTCATAAGAAGAAAAATCCTGTTCTGGCAGCATCAAGTCATAACTTGCTGTGCAAAATATGATCCCATCATGTAAAATTTTTTCTACTTCAGGTATTCATACCTAGAACTGTTAGATTTCTGCTCTCTGTACTAAATTAATTATCAAAAGCATGGTTAAGCCAATTCCTTCTCTCTGTCTTGATATTTTGTTTTCATTTATATTGCCTTTAATTGTATTTTGTCTAATATAAAAATGCCATAGACACAATTTGGCAGCCCTTGAGGAGCATCAATGCAGTTCTGAATCTTTTTTGTAAAGAGAATGTCAACTGTCTGGGTCCTAGAGGAAAAAGGAGACAGACCTTTGGGACCAGACCAATTGTGCAACTCTATAATTTATAAACACACTGAGAATTTTTCAATCTTAATTCTGAGTTTATGCTAAAAATAGACCTGTAGTACCTGAACTTTCTCTTGGGAATCTGATAGACTGATGGATGCTACACATGGGAGTTGAGGGAAAAACCATACCTTGATGCATTATTTTATTCTCTGCTACTCTGAGCATAATGGCTTTTTCGGAGTTCTGTCTCTTCAAGGTACACTAAAGGCTTTAGGGTATTTGTCATCAATACCAAGTGCAAAGATCAAGAGCAAAGTAAACGTGTAAGTTTAAAAATAGGAAAAATGGTACCAGTTGCTAAATGCAAAGTATAACAGTGAATGTTGTTATTCTGCTTCTAGCTCTATTGTTGATAAAAAATTCATTATTTGTTCAATTATCCTTTTCTGATAGTTTCTATACGATGCTTTTGTAATTAATTTTTTAATTTCTTTTAAATTTTGAAGACATAAAAATCTTGAAATAATTAAGTTTTTAGTGGTCTAAGTCATTTTATTTTAGTATCTTTAAAAATACGAAATATTAGGGAATCTATAAGTAATGAGTTATATAACATTTAATAGTACAACTCAATCCCTATTTAGTAATAACAGTTCTAGTCCTTAATTTTTTTTGTAAGAATTAAAAGGAAGATAAAGACGGTCATATCATTATTTTATTTGGATGTTAATATAAATGCCACTATTTTTTCATGGGATAAAATCTTTGAAATAAAATAGTACAAAAATAGTTTATTGAATTTTAGTTTGACTGTTTTATTAAAAAGGCCAAGATAGAAAGTATAAGTGCCATGTAGACAAGTTAGCTATTTAGCATTAGAAAAGGCCACATTAAAGCCTCACACTCTCCACCGAGCCTTTTCCCCTCTCATAAATACTGGTCATGGGAGTGCTGGTCTTGCGGAAGTGACTAAACAAAAATACCATTAAGATGATTTTAAAAAGCAGAAAACCTACCCTCAGAAGCACTTTCGTATATTAAAGAGAGGTAGTATTTTAATACATTTATTTGGTTGGTTTAACTGAAAAATAAATTGTTTGACTATGTGTTGTATGGGCCAAGGGAAAACGTCCCCTTCACCCCTGCAGGTTAACTGAAAATCAACTGACAAAAATGCAGATTAACAGGAAAAAGGCATAACAAATTTTATTTTAACATGCTACAGGGTGGGCTATGCAGGGGAGAATCACAATTTTATTTTAACCTGCATATCACTGGGGAATCTCGGGAGGGTGATTGCCCCATAACTCAATGGGGTACATACCAGTCTTCATGGGGGTGAGGAGAGATGGAGTAGGGGGGATAGGAGTAAATGAATGAGCCCAAAGGACAATGGCCTGGGACCAAGTTTCTTGGAGCTCTGGGAGAGGTGGCATCACAGGTAAAGGAAGGAAATTATAGGCTGTCTTGTTAGGCAAATCAAAATCTCAATCATGCAGCTGCCCTCAGAAAGAATAGATGGTAGACAAGAAAGGGGGCCTGAGAGGAAGCCTGGATGATTTGTCTCACCAATGCATTTTTTTTCCTACAGATGCAAATTTCTTCCACAAAAGGCAGCCTTCTAGCTATTCTTGTTTTTCCAGCTCCTCTGAATAAATATCTTGAAATAATGTCAAAGAAATATATTTTAGGCTGAAAATATTTTGCTTTACTTCAGTGGTACCTAAATTATTTTGCAATCCCATATAAAGAAATCCGTAGTACGTGCTACGTCAAGTTCTTGTTAATAGTAACACCATTAACTTGATAACAATAAGAAATATTTGTAGGAATCTTAAGGTACCTTACATACTTTAAAATCGTCTTTATGGCATATAATTTAAATACAATAAAATGCACTAATTATACGGTATAGTTTGATAAATTTTGCTGAGTGTGTACAGTCATGTAACTAGCACTACACTTCCATCACCCTTCAAAATTCCCCTGAGCGGCTTTGCACTCAGTCCCCTTTCTCTACCTCTGGCCCCAGAGAACCACTAATCTGCTTTCTGTCACTATAGTTTAAATAAAAGTTTAGATATAGTTTAAAACCTTCTCTAAAATTTCATTTAAATGGGACCATGCAGTATGTAGTTTTTTGTTCTAGCTTTTATCACTTACCATAATGCTTTTGAGATCCATTCATGATGTTGCATATATTAATAGTTTATGCCTTTTTGTTTCTGAATATATTCCATTGCATGGATATACTATAGTTTGTTTTCTGATCACCAGTTGATGGATATTTGGGTTATTTCCAGTTTGGGGCTACTATGAATAAAGTCGCTGTGAGTAATCAAGTGTAAGTCTGTGTGAACGTATGTTTTTATTTTTCTTGGGTAAATATCTAGAAGTTGAATGGGTGGCTTGCATGGAAAAATTTATGTTAAACTGTATACAAAACTGTTTTCCAGTATACCCACGGATTCTTTCTTGCATGCCCACCAACAATGTGTGAGAGTTGCAATTTCTCCATATCCTTGTCAACACTTCTTATTGTTAGTTTATTGATTTTTTAGTCAATCTGGTAGATATGTAGTGGTATCTCATTGTGGTTTAAGTTTTTATTTTATTTTCCTTATAACTAATGATGTTAAGCTTACTTTCATGTTCTTATTTGCCATTCACATGTCTTCTTTTGTGAAAGAGTGTTCAAGTCTCTTGCCCAATTTTTGTTAATCAGGCTGTCTTTTTATTAAGTCATAAACATTTCTTACATATTTTGGATACAGGTTTTATCAGATAGGTATTTTGCAACCATTTTCTCTCAGTCTGTGTCCTTTCCTTTCTCTTTTTTTCATTTCAAGAAAAGTTTCTTATTTTGATGAAGTCTAATTTTATCTTTTTTTTTCCTTTTATGGATCATACTTTTGGTGGCACATCTAAGAACTCCTATGTAACTAAGGTCACAGAGACTTTCTACTATGTTTTTGTTTCTAAAAACTTTATAGTTTTGTCTCCTGCATTCACACTTAAGACTCATACAGTGCCTGCCTCTTATCCTTGCTGGTTTGAAATCCTTTCTATATCTTCCCACCATTTGGTGCTTTGCTTATATCTGACTTGTTTCTGGCTTTACATATCTTTTGTTCAGAACACCTTGTATTTTGTCTTTCCTGGGTACTCCCAGTTCCAGTCCTATCACATCTCTTCAAGGAGGTCAAAGCACATTAGAAATCTGATTTTTTGTTTCTAAAAGCTTTATAGTTTTGGCTCTTGCTTTCAGACCTAAGACCCATACAGTGCCTATCTTTTCTTATTTTTTAGTAGCATTTCTAAGAATATTTCCCTAGGTATCATATGCATGCCTTTTCCATTCTTTCCTCTAGAAAAATGCCAAATATTTTTTTCCTGGTGGAATATGTGAAAATTTTTAAATGCCTAGAGCTTGAAACAACCAAATATTTAAATTCAGCTAGAACTTAGTGAGAGAGTTTAGAAAATTCCATTCTGTTAATTTGATCACATTAGAATAAAAGCCTATACAGATAGCATTGGAAGAATGTTTAGTCAATCCTTTGTGTAGGCTTTGTGTAGACTGATTTTTTTTCCCCTAGGTCATGTCACACATGGTTTCCATGTCTGAATAATTCTCCTAGCAAATGTATAATCATTTAGCAAGGCTCTACTCACGCAGGGAAGCATCCTTCCTCTTTTGTGCCCCATCATGCTCTCTGTTAACCTCTATTCTCTCTTCTACAAGACTGCTTTTTATCTCCACAGTTGAAACTCCTTAAAGACAGGAACCTGGTCTTTTCTAACACAACACAGTACTTACTGTGTATTATGTGCCCAGGAAATGTTTGCTGAATCAAATTTCCAGAGAAAGAGGTTCTGTCATCTCCCTATATGCTAAAATCCTAAAACTTCCTATGGACAAGAATTTTGCAATCTTATCTGCTATATGGCTTAGACCCACTTTCTTTAGCTTTGTCTTATTTTTTAAATCGTTGTCTTAGTTCAGGCTAATTAAACAAAGTACCATGGACTTGGGTGGCTTATAAGCAACAGAAATTTATTTCTCACAGTTCTAGAGGTTGGGAATTCCAAGATCAAGGAGCTAGCAGATCTGGTATCTGGTGAAGGCCTGCTTGCTGGTTTGCAGATGGTACTCTTCCTGTTGTATCCTCACGTGGCAGAGAGCAGACAAGACTGGAGCAAGCTCTCCAGTCTCTTTTTGTAAGGGCACTAATCCCATTCATAAAGGCTCTACCCTCATGAACAATTACATCCCAAGTGCCCCACCTCCTAGTACTGTCACTTTGGGGGTAAAGATAGCAACATTTGAATTTTATAGGGGGACACAAACAGTCCATAGCAATCATATTATCAACTAAAATGTTTAATTATCCATGACTGTCACTCTTGTGAACACTACTGGCATTTTACTAAACCCAATGCGTGCTTAAATAATGATCCCTTCTTTCAGTTTGGGCTTTTTCTCTCTGCCACAAATCCTTTGGAACAGGAAGACTTTTCTTTTTAATGAATCATCGTTAGTAGAAATCTTTGTTGTTATTGTTGGAAAGAACTTTCATAAGGCAATTTTTAGAAAAGAAAAATTTTGGATATTGGCTTAAAAATAAATATTTGCTCTTCTACTATCAGAAGAACACATTTAATTTAATTTTAGATAAAATATTGAATATTTATTTTAAAACATTATTGCTGCTTAGTGTATTCTTTGGTAATCTGACATAAATATTATCCAGAATATAAAGAAAACCTTTACAGACTATTCTGGGTGCCTGACATGGTTTTAGACAATAAGTTCATGGCACTTTGAGATTTACATGTCTATTCTATAGCTAATATAAAGGATTATGGAAACATTCAGAAGATAAAGCCAAATTCTTATCTGCATAATCGTTGTTTTGCCTATTGTTATGTTACTCAGTCAGTTACCAAAACAGCTAAACTGCATAAAACCTAAACCAGTCAGTGTTAATAAAAAATAAATAAATAAATAAATAATTCCGAGATTACAGCTGGAAAGGCCTAGTAGAAGATTTTCCCATTCTTTCTCAAAGACACATTTGCTCCCAATAAGGTGTTCCCAGGGGTCCTGATCAGCCTTCTTTCAAATAAACCAAGCAGTGAAGCAGGTACAACCTTTACCCAAAATGACATCATTGCCTATTTAATAATCAGGTCACACACACTGGTATAGTGTGGGATTCCATGATTACTCTGATTGTTTCCACATGGATTGAACTTGAATGACTCTGTCTTCCATAGTGATTGTATTATTAAAATACTAAGAGGAAGCTTCCATTTTCCTTTTTTTTTTTTTTTTTTTTTTTTTTTGCTCCCAATAAGGTGTTCCCAGGGGTCCTGATCAGCCTTCTTTCAAATAAACCAAGCAGTGAAGCAGGTACAACCTTTACCCAAAATGACATCATTGCCTATTTAATAATCAGGTCACACACACTGGTATAGTGTGGGATTCCATGATTACTCTGATTGTTTCCACATGGATTGAACTTGAATGACTCTGTCTTCCATAGTGATTGTATTATTAAAATACTAAGAGGAAGCTTCCATTTTCCTTTTTTTTTTTTTTTTTTTTTGTCTTTTTTCGTGTCCGGCAACGGATCGCAACCCTCAGTGTCACGCCCGTACCGGACCGGGACCGGCAACGGGATAGCAACCCTCGGTGTTGCGTCCGCACCTTGCTCAGCCAGTGAGCGGGAACCGGTCTGCATGTGGGATCCGAACCCTCGGCGGGAGCGCCGCCGCACTCCCAAGCGGTGCACTGTAGCAGTGCGACACCGGGCCGGCCCCCATTTTCCTTTGTTAGTGTTAGTTAAGTTTCTGTTTGTTTAGGAGTCAGGTCCTGTGGTCCCTCTTTGATGTTTGCTTCTGATGCTGTTACTCCATCTGTTCTGATATTGCGGACACTGCCCCTACTACATGTTTTATACATTGCCCCCTTCTGAATCAGTTATATATCTGTATCAAATTATACTTCTTTTGTTCTTGTCCTTAACTTATAATGTGTCTAGATTCCCTGTTATTGTTTTCACTATTCACTGCATTTGCCATTTAGTATCATTAACATATATCTTTTTGGTGAATTCTACTTTTTAGAAATATGGAATAGTTCTTTTTATTCTAATTGATGCACTTTTTCCTCAAATTCTACTTTGTGTTAGCAATATTGCCACACCTGCTGTATGTTTGTTAGCAATATGCTTCTTACATCCTTTCTTTGTATACCCTAAACCTGTTCTCTTCTATGGGAACAGGATGGCAACTTTACTGTATTTTTACTTTACCTTCCTCCCTCCTACCTCCTCCCTTTCACTTAGAATGTTGAAGTCATCTAGGATTTTCTCTATTTTTTTAACAGATGAATAAGTAATTATGTAACATTGTCCCACTTACTTCTTCCTTCCTCCTATTTCTTGCTCTGCACCCCTTCCCCTTTTATGTATTCCTTTTTTACATTATATGGAATATGTCCTTGAGTAATTATTTTAGATGTGTAATATTTAATGATACATCATTTAACTAGTTCCTATGAAAGGAGTATATATTCCATGAGGATATGAATTCTTGTCTTTTTGGTTCCCTGCCTTGCCTAGAACAGTACCTGGCAAATGTTAAGTGACACATACATATTTTCTGGAAAAAAATCAAATCAGTTCATCTATTGGCTTTCTCCACTCCTCCCCCCCCAACATTAAATCTTTTTTTTTTTTTTTAAAAAGATGACCGGTAAGGGGATCTTAACCCTTGACTCGGTGTTGTCAGCACCACGCCCAGCCAGTGAGCGAACCGGCCATCCCTACGTGGGATCCGAACCCGGGGCCTTGGTGTCACCAGCACCGCACTCTCCTGAGTGAGCCACCGGGCCAGCCCCAACATTAAATCTTTTTTACAGAAATAATTATAAATTATCTATCACATTTCCTGCTTTTGATACCAAGTATATCCCCACAATAGTTAACCTTCATTGATGACTCAGGGTCATTATTATTTATACTGCCTATTGTGATTTGTTCTAATCTGACATCAATATTCCCTCAACTCCTCTCAGGAAATTTTACCTCTAAATTAACTAGCTTCAATATGCCAGGTGTTTAAAATTTTTCTTTTCTTTATATCAGACTAGAAGTGGTAGTGCAGACACTTGGGACAGGGTAGAGCTCTCTGGAAATGTCATTTGCTGGGGTAAAGAAATTCCAAGAAGCAGTGTCTAAAAGAGATACCAGCTAAGTAGTCCAGCAGACATTAGTGCGAAAAAGATTGAAAGTGGAGAAATTCAGGTTTATAGACCATAAAAAGCCAGATAAGAAAACAAGTTAAAAGTGGAAGATGAGAAGCCAAGTCCGAAGAAATTATTGCACCAATGAAAAAGTGCCTGCAGCAGCTTTCTATCAAGTATGATGAGAAAGAATCAATTAATAGCTCCAGACTCTTCATGAACAGTGATAATTGTTCTTTCATCTCTAACCCCCAACTCTGCCCTGCCCATTCTTACTACCATTAATAAATCTGCTGTACCAGTTATTTATTGCTACCTAAAATACTACCCTCAAAATATAGTGGATCAACACAGCAACTGTTTCTTATTTCTTATTGTTCTGTCAGTTTGGATCAACAGTTTGAGCTGGACTCAGCTGAATGGCTTTCACCCGTTCTTCCCCGTGGTCCCTTATGTGGCTTCAGTCATCTGGTAGCTCAACTAGAGCTGGAGAATAGAATTAGTCTCATACGTCTGGGGCCTTTGTGCTGGGTGGAGGTTGGCTGTCCCTCTCCCTCTTCCACTTCCTCTCCCCATGGTTTCTCACCTGGACTTTACATGGTGTCAGAAGTGTTCTAGGAAGACGAAAGTGAAAGCTGCAAGGTCTCTTGAGGCCTACACTGAAGACCTTCATAATATTACTTTTGCCACATTCTGCTGGTCAGAGTTGCAAGGTTAGCCTAGATACAGGGGGAAAGCAGTACAAAATGTTATGGCTATGTTTTTCATACCACACCTGTCTCTGAGAACCTACCTCTCAGTATTACCTTTAAGCTTGTAACTTCCAGTATTGTAATTTATGTGCTCACATAACTATCTCTTCTTATAGACTTGAATCCTTGAGGGAAGGAATTAGGTTATCTTCATCTGTAGCATATAGCAGAGTACCTGGTACTAGTAAGACCTCAATAAATGAATGTTGAACTAATGGTGGACTAATTGGTTGGTGTGTGTGTGTGTGTGTGTGTGTGTGTATGCATGTATGGATACCTGTATGTATACCCTGCTTGTGTACTTTTAGTGGCTAGATTCTGAGATTATAAGATTAATGGAAATGGTACTTTGCAAAACGTACAAAGTAAATTGGAAGTATGTGTTTTTGGTTTAAAATAGTGTTTTTGTGTATGTCAAGCAGTAACTAATCTGCATAATACATAATAGTGTTTCCTTAATCAGTTCCCTAATCAAATGACCAGAAATGATTTCATCTCTTTTTTCCACCTTCATTGTCATCAAATATACTGGACCTTACAGTCTCACATGTTGTTTTGTGGCATGTATTTAATGTCAGATTCATGAACATCATGCCAAAATAACAAGGTCTTAATTAGGAAAGTCTGTTTGCAAATGTAGCTACAAATTACTTGGTTAAAAAATACTTTGAGTTATCTAAAAGGCACAGCTATTACCTAATATCAGTTGATGGCACAAAACTGACGATTTAGTATTTCACAGAATTTAAAAATCCTGTGTGTGTCTTAATTAAGTTCTCACATAGGTAATTATTCCACATGGAATTTCACAGAGATACTGTGGTACCCACTTTGGTTTGCCTCCATTGCCCTATACTGTTGCTGAATACAGTTTAAGCAGCTGTCACACTTCTCTTGTGGTTTGGAGATCACTGTAAATTTTCCAAAATCCTTTGGAATCCTTTAGGCAGGATAAGCTTTACATTTATATAAATTATTATGTTGTCCACCTTTAGTCTTTCAGACACTTTTGTTTTATGTAACTGTTGTCTGCTGGTTGGTAAAAGCAAATTTCATTAACAGACCAAAAGAACGCATGTATATGCAAAGTTAATATTTGCTCAGACAAGTAATCCTTCATGAATGCAAAATGCAGATTTTGTGTGGATTACATCAAAGAATCACAGAGCGAATAAAAACTAATCATAGAAGGATATTTGGTGAATATTTTAGGTAAATATTTTTTAAAACTTTTATCTTGTAGAACCACAAGAAGAGTAAAATAGCTACGTATATGAAATCAAGTCTTAATATAATATCACAAAAATAAAGTCTTACCAAACATAATGCAGAATTAAAATTGAATGAAGATAAAGCAAAGTCTCCTGACTATGGAAATAAAATATAGAGAGACAGAAAAGAAATTGAATTTCAGATCTTTGTTTCAAGATAAAAAATATCTGTATTCATAATTTAGACTCTCCTATTTGGGTTTTGTACACCACAAACAATCATAGGACTGAAGGGAAATTTATTATAAAGTCACCTGGGATATTACTTCATAAACATAGAAAACAACATTAGAAATTGAAATGGGAATAATGAAAATATTTTAAAAGAATATAAATGGGAAGCAAGTTAAGAACTGTTGAGATACATGAAAGAAAGTCATTACTTCTTTTGAGTTCCAATAAATACTGAAAAGTGTTTTCTATTAACACGATACTGGTACCACAGTAAATATGATTAGATATCTCTTCTATACACAGGGACCAAAACTGCTCCAAAGATGCTTTCTGTGATATCATGCCAGATGAGGCTGTCTTCCCACCTGCCTCTTTGGAGTGTGGCCTGGGAGTCTATTAGGCATCACCAATCCAAAGGCAAAAGTATAAGCTGACCATGTAGCCCCTGTCTGGTTGGGAGAATTTGGGGGTGGGGCGTTTGGGAAATGTAGTCCATTATTGACCCTCTCAGCAGAGTACAGAGTCAGTGTTCTCTCTCATTCAGAGAAGATGATCCTGCAGTTAACCACCACATGGTCTGTAGATCGTCCACTCTCTAAATCTAGGTGCATTCCACCATAATTAGAATGTGTCTGTTCATTGGTAGCTGAACATGTTGCAGACTGCAAAACTTTAATGATCCTGAGGCTCATTATGGCACCTTGCGCATCACAGATTACACAGTTGCTCTGTGCCTTTATGTGCCTTTTATATCTTAATTTAGGCCCCAATGTGATTATGTATATCACTTCGTGAAAGTATAAACCAAAACAAATGATTATGGAGGAATTGTTATGTGCCTTTATACAGAACAGAAAATGGAACAGTAAAAATAATGCATATTTTAGTCCTCTCAATATATTCTATATTCCATAGCCTAAGCACTGAGTCAGGGGCTTTATATCATTAAACTTAAATGGGAAAAAAATGGCAGAAATCTATCTACTCAGGGATTGAAGAGTGTAACTTTTGTCAAGATAAAATGGACAGTATTTCAAAGAAATTGAAAGAACACTCAGTATGGTGGAAAACTGAAAGAACATGGGCTTTGGAGCAAGACAGATTCCATACTTAGTCACTTATCAGCTAAGTACCACTTGATCTTGGGCAAGTTATTTAATCACTGGGCCTCAGGTTTTTTTTAGTTTCATAATGGAGTTATCTACAATACAAATGGTTGTTAGGATCAGGGATAGTAAGTAAAGTTCCTGTGTCATGCCTGACACATAATAGGTACTCAAAAAATGGTTACTGTTCTTACAGGGTTGGGAAATGTATTTTCTTCATTGTAGCCCACAGTTATTCAGCAGAGGCAAGCCAGAGGATACCTGCATTGTGGTAGTTTGGCTCCTGGGCTGGTGGGACAGTTGGGCACATGGAGCGGCACTCCTGTTACTTACCCTCGCAGCATGACTTGCATTCATTAGCTACTGGCACTAACTGTTGTGCCGGCAACATGGAAAAGCTCTTTACCAGGACCAGCTACCACCATGTGGCTATATTTACCCAACCAGTTACTGGAATACAATGCTTTATAATGTAGGGTATGCAGAATGTTAGAGTTAAAAGGATCATATGCTAGGTACTAAGTGGTGGACCATGGACCTAGTTCCTCCAAACTATTACAAGTATTCCAAACATCATCTGAGACAGAATAATGTCTTGCATATATCTATATGCAGTACTGTTTTACTGTTGTGCTTAATAGAGTACAAATTCATTTCAAAACATTGTTGAATTCTTAGTAGCTTTTCATCATGTTGTATTTTCACTCAGCCATTATAAAACGTATGACTCACAACAGGATGGATGTGGTGCAAAGGAATAAAAATTGTTTGACATTGTACAACCCTCATGCTCAGAAAAGTCAAGAACTAGTGCTTTCATTTCCAAGGTCCAGGAAAATAATGTGTGATATATGAGCTCATACAGCTTATTAAGGAAAATAGTGGACGAGTACTCCAGTCTCCCAGTTTCTAGTTCAGAGCTCCCAACAGTGGAAATGTTTGCATCATTACTTCTGGAAAAATCTGTGAAATGTATTTAATGTACAGATTAGTGTGCATGAAGTTGAGTATTGATAGAAAATGGGTTATATCAAAAAAATTTAAAACAGTACCTGGCACATGTAAAACAATAAGTGATAACTGTTATCGTGATGCCTATTCAGTAAGGAGTGGTTTTGTCACTTTTTTTTTTTTTTTTTTTTTTTTTTCTGTTGCTCAGAGTAACTTATTGCATCCAAGTGTAACATTTTAAGTTATAATATTTGTCACTCAGGCACATGTCTTCTGTTTTTACTTCTTATTCTCTCAGAATGGGAGTAGATGGGTATTTTTCAAATCTCTCTTCCTGAAGTCTCTCAGGAGTAGAGGCTCTTGCCATCAGTACTAAGGCTGACTTTGGAGACAGGTCCTTGCAGGGCATTTCATTGCAGCTTCAGACAGCTATTGGCCTTTAATGTATATGCTTAAAAGAGAGCTGGTTTGTTGAATTACTCATTGGAACTTGGTATATTACTGTGAACTAAAGAGATTTAAACATTTACTTTCCATCAATGTTTTTTAATCCCCCCTCTCCAAGTTCCTCAGACTATTTATTGAGAGGTTTAACAAAAGCTCAATATTTATTCAAAATTTGTTCCCAGAGGTAGTCTCTGGAAATTTGGTATCTCATTTCACAGTGTGGCCCGCAGGGGATAGACAGCAGAAAACATTGACCAAGAGAGATTTATATCTGACTACACAAATAGAATATCCATTTCATAAAACTATAAACCATCCAGATTAATTACAGTAAGTATATACAAAGAAAGGTTTCCTCAGGTTTTTCAGGTAAATTTTTTTCCTTTTTTTAAAGTTGTGGTAAAATATATATAACATAAGGATTGTCATTTTAAGCATTTTTAAACATACAATTGCATGGAATTAATTACATTCACAATGCTGTCCATCCACTAACTCAATTTCCAAAATTTTTTCATCATCGTAAACATAAACTCTGTACATATTAAGCAATGACTTATTATTCCTTCCCCCTAGTTTCTGGTACCCTCTAATCTACTCTGTCTCTGAAATTTTTTTGTTTTTCTTAAGTGACCCATGATAATTGTATATATTTTTGGAGTACGATATATTTGGGCACATGTATACAGTGTGCGATGATCATGTCATGCTATTTAACATACCTATAACCTCAAACATTTGTCACCTCTTTGTGTTGGGAACATTCAACATCCTCTCAACTAGCTACTTGAAGTTATACAGTAATTTGTTGTTGACTCTAGTCTCCCTGTATTACCATAGAACATTACATCTATTCTTCCTATCTCTACAATATTGTAACCACTGACCATCGTCTCTCCCCATCCATCCTACCAACTACTCTTACCAGTCTGTAGTAACCACTATTCTACTCTGCATCTATGTGATCAACTTTTTAGCTTCCGCATATGAGTGCGAACATGGGATATTTCTCTTTCTGTGCCTGGCTTATTTCTCTTAACATAATTTTCTTCAAGCTTTCGATTTTGCTAGGTGTTTTAGTCCATTTTGTGTTGCTATAACAGAATACCCAAGACTGGGTAATTTATAAAGAAAAGAGGATTATTTGGCTTACGATTCTGGGATGCTTGCATCAGGCATGGGCCTCAGGCTGCTTCTACTCATGGCGGAAAGTGGCAGGCAGCCAGTGGGTATGAGCAGATCACGTGGCTAGAGGAAGCAAGAGAGACAGAGAGGAGGTGCCAGGGTCCTATAAACAACAAGCTCTCGCAGGAACTAATAGAGCGAGAACTCACTCACTACCCCTCTTCCCCTAGGGAGAGCATTAATCCATTCATGAGGGATCCTCCCCCATGACTCAATCAGTTTCCAACACTTCCACATTGGAGATCAAATTTCCACATGAGTTTTGGAGGGGACGACACATGCAAACTCCATCACTGGGAATGGCAGAATTTCATTCTTTTTTATGGTTGAGTAGTATTCTGTTGTGTAAATATACCACTTTTCCTTTATCCAATCATCTATTGATGGATATTTAGGTTGCTTCCAAATCTTGGCTTTTGTGTATAGAGCTGCAAAAAACATGGGAGTAAAGGTGTCCCTTCAACATGTTTATTTTCTTTCCTTTGGGTATATACACAGTAGTGGGATTGCAGGATCATATGTCAATTCTATCAGTAGTTGTTTGAGGAACCCCCACACTGTTTTCCATAATGGCTGTACCAATTTACAATCCTGCCAACAGTGTATAAGTGTTCCCCTTTCTCTGCACCCTTGCCAGCATTTGTTATTCTCTGTCTTTTTGGTAATAACCAGTCTTATGGGTGAAATGATATCTCAAGGTAGTTTTGATTTCTATTTCTCTGATTAGTGATGTTGAGCATTTTTTCATATACCTGTTGGCCCTTTTATGTTTTCTTTTTTCAGGTAAATCTAAGACTGAAGTGTTATCACTATGTGTTTGTTTCTAAATATTTTTTTCAATATGAATTCCCTTTCTTTAGCTAACTGTCTAGGTATGTGACTTCTGTTGTTTTGTGTTGCTTCGCCACCATGGATTTGTCACCCCTCTTCCCCTGGGTGACGGAGATGCAAAGGATTACTCAAAGCCCATCTCTTCTGAGCAGTGAGAAGCCCCAAAGTGATTAACTTCCCTGGGACCCTCCAGCAAGAGGCAACCCTTCCTTGGAAAATTAACAACGAATTGGGGTTCTCTTCCTGCATTTATTTTCCAGACCAGGAAGTTACAGGAAGAGAACATAGGTGGAGTTATAGTTTAACAATATAGGCTGGTAACTTTCAGTGAAACAAGTCAGATGACATTCCATTAGACAATTAAGTTATCTTACAGCAATTTCTCAGTATCTTTACATAATAATCAGTAACTAGTCTGTCTTTGAGCCAGCAACCTGCTGTGCCACAATTCTTATCTTGCAACAAAGACTCACTAGCCTGGGGAAAATTTCATGTCCTTGCAAGGTCAATATTTGAAACTGCAAGACTTTGGAAAACCAGGCCCTGTGAAATACATATGCTTTATAGTATATTCCACAGATTTCTGAGTTAAAGAATATGTTTTGCACTTGTACATGTCAAACTAGAATTCTCTTTTAGGGAAGTCACCCAAGGAAAAGGGATGAAAGAACCAAAAGAAGTAATGTGCTGGGCATAATCATTTTAAGTAAAGCCAGATGACTTAAAGTATTTTCCATAGATGGTTCTCGTTCAGTCAGCTGCATCAGACAAGGATCTGGTGTTCTGTGTTCTATCTATTGGGCAACACCCTCAAGCTGAGGAAATCACCAAAGGCCTCTGTTTCTCCAGAGCTTACCACCCAGTGGAGCCTCACTCCAAGGCCTCCAGAGGGGATCTTTCTCTGCTACTGAGAAGAAGGTAACCTGGTGTAAAATAAATACATTAGGACTAGCCCTATACAGATATTTTTAGAAGTTATGTCTACATTGTTGTCCCCCACCCAATACCCTATCACACCCTTAAAAATTTACCCAGTGCCCAGATTGACTTTTCCATAAGAGCCCACTTCCTGTCTTACCCAGGTTTGCTCTCCTCAGCCAGTTCCCTGTACTATGCAATTTTCCCTTTTCCATTCTTTTTTCCCCCTATCAGGATATATCTGCCTTGTCATCCCATTCCCTTAAGGCTTTGCATGGTGTCTATTCAATTATCTCTTCAAGCAATTTATGCCAGAATGTGAATAAGTGGTAATATGTGCCCCCTTCCCCTCAAGTAACATTTGTATTTTTGTAGTGGCTTTAAGTAAATGAGGAGACTCAAATACTGAGCATTATGAGTTTCCTGACAGGCAGCAGGAGAGATCCTCAGGAACAATGAGTCCTTTGGATCTTGTCATATAGGCAGTTGGCTCTCACCATAGGGCACTGGACCAGTTCTGAGCAAAAAAGCATAAACTATGCTCTAACCCTTACTCTGCTTACTGCATTCACAGAGGTGGCATTTTTGTTTCCATCCTTCCGGAAGTCTGTGGCACTGGAACACTTTTTCAAGGAAAGAGAATAGGAGCACTTTAGTAATGGGACAGATTTTTACAGTTTTGCGACTGGGGCTTCCTTTGGGGACTCTTCTAGAAATAAGTGCCCCATTAGTAATGGACATAGAACTCACCAGGGAGAGGTATTAAGTGTGGTAAAGGAAGTTGCAAAAGGAAGAGAGGAGATGGACAATATGACAAATGGAAAACGGGAGTGAAATCGGGTGTGCTGAGAATGTATGGAGACACTCATGTTTACATATATCTATTCAAAGGAAAGGTAAGGTAGACTCTGAATTGGAAACAAGCAATATCTGACTTGCAGAGGAATCTGGCTGGTTTCTCTTTTTTGGCCAATCTCTGGTCCCATTACTTTCAGCTAACTAATGGCTTTGGTATTAACCTGTATAAAATGAACCCCAAGGTCCTACCTCTATTGCCAAAGATATCCCATTTTGCCCAACCTCAGTTTCCTAGTGTTCTCTGTGAGACAGATATGGTTCCATTTCTATTATTGTGTGCAAAATCTTACAAGAAACAGACAGTCCTACTCCCCTTTCATCAGAACACTCATATATTGTTTTAGAGCAGTTGGTGACATTTGGCTTCTCCTTCAGAAAACAGATTTTTCACGTTTATTATACCATAGTCCTCCCTTAACTGTGGTTTTGCTTTCCACGGTTTTAGTTACCCACAGTCACCAGAGTCCAAAAATAAGCAATTCATAGGTTTTAAATTTGCACATTTTGAGTAGTGTGATGAAATCTTGTGCCATCCTGCTCCATCCTGCCCAGAACGTGAGTCAACTTTTGTCCAGTGTATGTGTCCACAAGGTTTACGCTACAGACCTGTTACTTAGTAGCCATTTTGGTTATCAGATCAACTGTCTGGATATTGCAGTGCTTGTGTTCAAGCACTTATCCTACTTAATAATGGCCCCAAAGTGCAGCAGTTCTTACTGTGCCTAATTTATAAATTAAAATTTATCATGGGTATGTATGTATTGGAAAAAGTACTGTACATATAGGGTTTGGTACTATCTGTGGTGTCAGGTATCCGCTGGGTGTCTTTGAATGCATCTCTTTCAGATGATGGGGACTACTATACATATAGGCCGTTCCTGTTTTTTCTTTTTGGGGGGAGGAAAGAGTTTCAAGTGTCACTTCTTTTCTTACAGGTAGCCAATTTTGGCTCTTGTTGTTTAAATATCAAGAGTTGTAACCATTGGCCATGGATTAAGTGGTTTGTGGTTTGATTACATTCCAAAAGAGAATTACTAGATGTATTAACAGACATTATAGAAGATGGCTAAAATCTGGGCTGGACTGCTGGGGTTCAATTCCTGCTTTCCTCCACTTACTGGCTGTATGACCTTGGGCAAGGCACTTAATCCCTGGGCCTCAGTTTCATTGTCTGTAGAAATGGAGAGCATAATTACAGTAATTTCTCAGTGACTTAATATATGAAAAGTGTTTCAAATAGTGCCTGATATATAGTAAATACTGTATGAGTAAGTTGTTAGAAAAACTAAATTGAATGGCTTTTATATTTATATAAAGAGAAAATTGTCAAATAGTTTATTCTAGTTAGAAAGGGGAAAAAGGCAGTGATTCTCCAGCCCATGGTTTCTGAGGCTAAAATTCAAGTTTTGCTATGATAAATGTACAGTTTTATATCTGTGTGTGGCTAGCATTTATTGAGCACTTACTGTTTTTTACTCACTGTGCTAAATAGTTTACATATTTTATTTAATTCTCACAACAACCTTATGAAATATAGGTGCTGTTATCCTCATTTTACAAATGAGAAAACTGAGGCTCAGAGTAAGTAAATTTTCAAAGGTCCAAGAGCCAGTAAATGGTTTAATGCTGAAAAGTTGGTGCTTTTAACCACTATTTTATAATGCCCCCCAAATATGCTTGCACCTATCTAAATATATATATTTTGTGCAGTAATAAGATATTATAATTCTCTTTTTATCAGAACATGGTAAAGCAAATGCAGTATGCTTCATTTATTCCCCACTCCCAGGGTTGTTGATTTTATGCCATGTTTTAGTCAAGATGAGGAAAAACCAGAGCTTTAAATAGGTTTTCTCTTCCTAATTGCTAATAGTTATTTGTGGCTCTATTCAGCCCAATGGGAACGGTTTTGGTACCAAAAATTTAAAAAAGCAAATATTTCTCTAACTCCTTTTCCATGTGAGGGATAAACCCTGACTTTGTAGAACCATAACTGCAAGTAGTAAACATATGGGGCAAAGCAGCATTGCAATGGAGAACACAGGCCCAGCTTCATGGTTTTTTCTGGTTCACCGTAATATTTGCTGTGAGAGGGAACATTGCCACAGAACAAGTGCCCACTGTCATGCTTTCCAAATAGCAAAGAAAATTTACTCCTCTCCATTGCCTACCAGCATTGGATTTCCTGTAATTGCTCTCTGTTCTTATTTGATCCTTAATTAGCCTGTCTCATATTATGTATGACGTGTAAGACAACTCCGGTACATACTCAGAAGTTTGACTTTGAGTCTTCTAATAAGGTTACTCGGCAGACATAAGTGGAACATTCCCATATCCTTTTGGCAGTGAGCAGCATTTGCTATTATACCCCTCTGCATGTGGTGACATACAGGTATCTCTGATACCTCCTGTGAAGGACAACACCAGCCTATCATGAGACTTCTCATCTCTGAATTCCTGTAGGATTTGCATTCTGCCTCACACAGGCTCACATTGGCTTGTTCTCTAGCAGTTTCATGTGTGAAGATGCAGGGAGCACTAGTGGGTCTCCTAGAGTGTCTGACCCAAGGCTGGGCAACAGTGGGCTTAATAAGGAAGGGAATGGAGAGAAAAGAAGGGAGAAAGGTGTATGTCTGCTTATCTCCTAAATTAGATTGTCAGCTTCCCAGCACAGAGGCCGTATCTTTTTTCTTATCTCCTTTAATAGTTACTAGAATATTAGGCAAACAGAGAGTATGCAGTACATGCTTATTGCCTGAAGGCCTAAAGTTTTTTTAAATTCATAGATTATCTTAAGAAGATACCATTCCCATTCATCTGAACTTAGTGCAGCCAGAGGGAAGTAGCATTTTCTGTAAATGTTATTGAAATTTTATTTACATTGAATTGAAGGTATCTCTAAATTAGTTTTAGATTGGCCTCTCATAGAACTGTAATTCAATCCTTATTTCAGAGGACAGCCCTCTATGCTGGTGGGTGCCGTGAAGACAGTCATGACAACAAAAGTGTATGTAGTTGTAAAGCATAGGTATTACTCTGAAGAAAGTACATACTAACAATGAAATCTCATAAATGACTAAAATGCTGCAGTGAATAAAAGTTCATTCTGACCAAGAGTGATGACATTTGGCTCACTGACTAGGGTTGGGAGGTACATCTGTGGTTCCATTTACTTCTGTCAAAAAAATCAGTTGACTATGCAAGTGCGGGTCTATTTCTGGATTCTCTTTCTATTCTGTTCAATTAAGCTGCATATCTCTTCTCCAGTACCAAACTATATTGACAACTGTAGCTTTATAGTAAGATTCGAAATCAGTTTAGGTAAGTCCTTCTTCGAAAGGCTGTCTTAAAGTTACTTTGATAATTGTAGAACCTTTGCACTTCCATAAGCATTTTACAATCAGCCTGTCTGTTTCCACAAAGATATCTGCTACAATTTTGATTGGGAGTGCAATAAATTTATAAATTAATTTGGAAAGAATTGCCATCTTAATGATATTGAGTCTTTTACTTCATAAATATGGAATATCTTTTCATTTATTTTGATATTTATGATTGTTTTCTGAAATTTTGTAGTTTTAAGCATAAAGGACTTAGTTGTCTTTTGCTAAACTTATTTTTAGGTATTTGTTTTATTGGTACTACTGTAAATGGAATTTATTTTCCAATTGTTTGCTGATAACATACAGGAATATATTTATACTTTATATATTAACATTTTATCTTGCATCCTTGCTAAATTCATTTATTATTTCTAGTTTATGTAAATTCCCCAAGATTTTCTATGTTAAAAAAAAAAACTCATATCTAGAAATAGAGATAGTTTTACTTCTTTTCTGATATCTGCCTCTTTTTCTTTTTCTATGTCTTATTTCAAAGACTAGGACCTCCAGACAGAGATTCTTTTGAACAGAAGTGGTAAAAACAGGCATCCTAGCCTTGATCTCAGAGGAAAACAATTTAGTCTTTTCACCACTGAGTATGATTTTAGTGATTAAATTTTCTGTACCTGCCCTTTATCAGATTGAGGAAGTTTCTTAAAACTCTCAGCAATCTGGAAATGTTGTCATAAATGTGGGTGTTAAATTTTGTTACATACTTTTTCTGCGTCAGTAGGAACGATCATGATTTTCCCCATACATTCTGTTAATCTAGTGAATAACACTGATTATGTTAAGCCAACCTTGCATTATTGGGATAAACCCTACTTGGTTGTGATGTGTTACCCTTTTTATATACTGTTGGATTTGATTTGCTAATATTTTGTTGTGGATAATTGGCTCTGTCTACATGTGGGATACTTCTCTGTAATTTTTTTGTAATGTCTTTGTCAGGTTTTTGTGTTCTGCTGACATAAAATGATCTAGACAGTGATCCTCTTCTCCTTTTGAAAAGTTTGAATAATATTGTTATTCCATGAATGTTTTCTGCACTTACTAATGAAACCATTTGGGTTGTAGTTTTCTTTGGGGGAAGGTTTTGATACTGAATTTATTTTCTTTAATAGATACACAGCTATTCAGATTTTCTTTTCCTTCTCATGTCAATTTCGGCAAGTTGTATTTTCAAGAAATGTATTCATTTCACCTAAGCTGCCAAGTTTGTTGGCATAAAGTTTGTCATAGTGTCTTATTATTATCCTTTCAATGTCTGTAGAACCAGTAGTAATGACCCCTATTCATTTTCATTTTATGTTTTTGATATTGGTACTTTAAATACTAAATACTCTATCTGATGTTTAAGTGTTTTTAATATTCCATTTTATTTTATCTCGACTTCTTTTGCTAGATCTCTTTGCATCATTTTTTGAGTGATTGTTCAAGAGGTTGCAATACACATACCTAAACTTTCACAGACTAGAGTTAATGTACCAACATAGAAAACTTAGAACTGTAAAGGTTCCTTTACCCACATGCAACCTTTATGTGGTAATTGTCATATGTATAACATTTATGTACATTGAAAACCTGACCAGATAATGCTATAATATTTGTTTTCAATATGTAGTCATATTCTGAAGAACTTAAGTGGAAAAAAAAAAGTAGTATTTTACATTACCCAGCTATTTACCATTCCCTTTTCTTCTACCTGATGTGAAATCTAAAAATACCATCTCTCTAATAATCATGTTTGGCAATTCCAAGATTAATTTAATGCTTTTAGGAAACACCATTATCAGCAACTGTTAATATGTCAGTTGCTCATGGTACTTCCTATGTTACAGGTACAAAGCCACTCATATAAACTAAACTTTAATTTTTTGGAAGTCCTGGTCATGTTTGATATTCACAGGTACATTCCAAAGATAAATATGTAAAACCACATCACTTGAAAATGAAACCAATTGTTGATTGTTTCTCAGGAAAAAATAATTAAAAAGGAAAAAAGCATAGAATAGACAACCTGCCTTCAGCAGGGAACATTCCCATGATAAGGAAGTATCTATTATTTATTCACTCATTCATCCATTCATTCATTATGTATCGAGCACCTACTTTGTGCCACATACAATTCTGGGCATTAGGAATACAATTTAGAAAGCACAGATGGATCCCATTACCTCTTAGGTTCTCAAGTGCTTCACATCTGCAATTGTCACCTTTCCCTCCTGCATTAGTTTTACCCTCTTTACAATATTATTCCCATCTATAGATATATACATGTATCCCCCTAATATGGGGGCTATTACATTTTTTTGACCTGAAATCCCCTTCTAGTTACCTCTCCACTTCTCTGAACCCCTTTACAGAAAATTCACTCAAAAGTGGTGTCTGGACTCACTATCTCTACTTCTTTTTCTTATAATCTTTGAACATGCTTCAGTCATGTTTTTGTACCTACGACTCCACTGAAATTGCCCTTATCAAGGTCTCACTAAATTCCATGTTGCCAAATCCAGCGGACAGTTCCTAGTCTTCGTGCTCGCCTTCTCAGTAGTAGTTGACACAGTTGGTCACTATTCCTCCTTGAAAAGTTTTCCTAAGAATCTAGGACGCCACACTATTTCTTGGTTTCCCTCCTTCCTCAGTTGCTGTTCTTCTCAGTCTCCTTTCTTTTATCCTTCTCTAAATACAGGAATGTCCTAGGGCTTAGTCCTTGAATGCCTTCTTTTATCTCTCTACACTCACTCTCTAGGTAAAAGCATTTTCCTATCCCGCAGCTTCAAATACCGGCTAAAAGCTGACAACTCTTAGACCTATCTTCTGACCTACAGATAACATATCCAGTTGCCTACTCAACATCTCTACCTAGATATCTAATAGACATTTCAAATTCAATGTGTTCAAAACCTGATCCACCCCTACAATGGATTAGTTTTAACTGCATATAGCAAAACTCACACACATCAACAAAAAAAGAAAAAGTTAAGAAATGATAATCACTTGAATGACATAGGAATTTATTTCTCACATTAAAAAAAAAAAAATCCAGAGGTACAGAAGTAGGCGGTCCAGAATGTGTGGCGGGTCTGCACTCATCAGAAACCAGTCCCCTAATTTCTTGCAGCTCTTCCAAGGTTAGTAATGGCTCCTCTGTCCAGAATGTCTGCTGACACTCTCCATCGTGACTACATTCCAGTTAGCAGGGGAATATAATGATGCTTCCCCTTTCTTTCAAAGAAACTGGCTAGAAATTCTAGACAACTCTTCTACTTACATCTCATTGGTCAGAACTTAGATTAGGGCCATACCTAGCTGCAGGAGAGGCTGGGAATTACTTTTTAGCTGGATGGCAAAATACTCACCTAAAGTAGGGGTTCTTTTACTAAAGAGGAGGAGGAAATGGACATTAGGAAGCAATTGGCTGTCTCTGCCACCCTCCCTGAAAGCTTGTCTTCCCCCTAGTCTTCTCCATTTCAATAACTGTCAGGTCCATTCTTCCACTTGCTTAAACCAAGAAATCTTGGTGTTATCTGTGACTCTTTTTCTCTCCTACTCAACACTGAATCTACCAGCAAAGCCTATTGATTCTACTTTCAAAATATATCCTCAGTATGACAGCTTCTGAGTAACTCTACCACTTTCATCTTAGTGTCAACTATCATCACCTCTCCTGGACTTCTGAAATAACCTCCTAACTGGTCTCTCAGGTTTCTTTAATCCATTTTCCACATAGTAATTATGTGGTCCTTCAAAACGTTAGTCATATCATGTCATTCCTGTGTGCAGAACTCTCTGTTGCTTCCCAGCTCACTGAATTAAATCCAAACAGCTTACGGTGGTCTAAAAGACCATTTGGTCCTTGCTAACTCATTAAATCTACTATTCTCTCCCTCACTCATTCCACTCCAGCTCTACTGGCTTCTTTGATATTTTTTGAATATGCCAAGCATGTACCACTTCAAAGGCTTTATTATCTACTCTTTCTTCTACCTGGAATGCTCTTCTAGATATATACATGGCTTGCCCCCTAACTTCCTTCAGATCTTCAATCAAATATCATAGTACCAAAGAGATCGTCCCTCCCAGCCTATCTGAAATAGGGTTCTGTCTTGTAAATCTCTTTCCCCTTTTACAACTTTTTTCTTCTTAACACTCAGCACTTGACATACGATTTTCTGTGTGTGTGTGTACGAGTACATATATACATTCTCTCTCTCTCCCTCTCAGAATTAGAGAAGGGACTTTGTTTTATTCACTTCTGTCCTCCCAGTCAGGAAAGACCTCTTGGAAGAGAGGGCAGTAGGAGCTAGCTATGCAAAAGTCTAGAAGGAGAGCACTCCAGGCAAAGGAGAAGCTGAGTGCAAAGGCCTTATGGTGGAAACAAGCTTCCCACATTTAGGGAACTTGTCCTACATTTGGGGACAAAAAGAAACTCAGGATGGCTGGGATATAGTAAATGATGGGGAGAGTGGAACAAGATGAAGTGGGAGAGGGAGGCAGGGCCAGATCATCATGTAAGGTTTTGTCTTTCCCAGATGCGGTAGAAAAGAGTTGCCAACCTCTCTGGTGCTTCAGCCATTTTCCAACCTTTGGGAAACTCCAGGGATAGTCTGTCAAGGGCTACTCAGTAGCTACAATGCAGCTACTTAAATTTCATTGACTGAGGGGCCGGCCTGTGGCTCACTCGGGAGAGTGCAGTGCTAGTAACACCAAGGCCATGGGTTCGGATCCCATATAGGGATGGCCAGTTTGCTCACTGGCTGAGCGTGGTGCTGACAACACCAAGACGAGGGTTAAGATTCCCTTACCAGTCATCTTTTAAAATAAACAAATAAATAAATAAATTTCATTGACTGAAAAGAAATGAAATGAAAAATTCAGTTTCTTGGTTATACTAGCTACACTGCAAGTGTTCAGTAGTCACACATGGCTAGTGGCTGATCGTATTGGATAGCACAGATAGAGAACATTCCATCATCACAGAAAGTTCTGTTGGGCAATGCTGCTCTAGAAAAGCCAGTCGAAGGAGAAATAATGCTAAATTTGCTTAGCCTCTCTGTCATTTTCTCTTTAACCCTAGAATCAGTGTTTTTCTATCTAAATGGAAATATGTGTGGTGCCTCGATAGCTAGCATGAGGCCTGTTCCATATGCAGATGTTCTCATGTATGATTTTTACCTATGACAAAAGATGGGAAGGACTAGTAAATCACAAGCATTTTTAACCTCATTACAAATACATTGCAAATGTAAAAAAGCAAAGTGTGGAAGTCATAAATGTGAAAGCAGCTTTCAATTTGTTTTAATAGGTGTTTTCCATGTCTTATTATAACCTAGGGACCTTGCTGCAAGAAACTGCCTGGTAGCTGAAAATAATGTTCTGAAAATCAGTGACTTTGGAATGTCTCGTCAAGAAGATGGTGGGGTGTATTCATCTTCTGGCTTAAAGCAGATTCCCATTAAATGGACAGCACCAGAAGCTCTTAATTACGGTGAGAATAGACTCTGTTTTTCTTTTTGGTGGTAAAAATGGACTTCATCAGCACAAAACATTTACAAGCAATGTTACAGGGGGAGAGCAGAACCCAGGTTTGAATGATTTGAGAATCAACACAAGTGATGTATTAACGTTCATACTTTGTACTCAGACATAAGCACAAACTTAATTAGTTGAAATTATTGATCATATTTTTATATATGATTGCTAAATTATTTAATCTAATTTTTTTTAATTCACCTTTTTAGGTGGATACACTTATAAGCACTTTTAAATATGACTATACATCTGAGAAGTTTCTCATTTTATCCAAAAAAATTGAAATGATTATTTTTATTTTAATAGATTATACACAGAGTAAAAGTATTGCTATGGCTCTGTACCATTTCTTTTAAGTGTGTTATAATTGGTCCAATAACCTTATCCAATATTAGATTCCTAAAATATTAAGTCAATTAATTCCTTTACCTCCTCACTCTATAATCAACATGTTTTCTTAGCATTTTGGTCTCTGGAACTTGCATAAATTTTGAGGGATGAGGGAGATGGGAATTACATTTTAAAACAGCAGTGATTTTATTTACTTGAATTTTATGTGTCATAATTGGAAATAAATACAGCTTGCATTGTCTGTGGTTGGGATGAAATGGGCTATAACAAGATGGGTAACAGCTCAAGAATTTAGGAAGAAAATAAGACTGAGTGTGCTTTAATTGAAATTAGAAATTACATTTTCATTAAGGGAAGTAGCATATGAGCCATGGATTGGTGAACAGGTGTAGTATGTTTTGAATAAAAATGCCATAAAATGATTCTCTGTTAATTTAAAATAAAAAATGACTTTATCATAAGAAGTAATTTAGAAGGCATTTATAAATGCCTTCAATTTAATGCCTAAATTAAAGACAGATAAAACTTTTTAAAAATTGAGATGAAATTCACATAGCAGAAAATTAACTATTTTAAAGTGAACACAATTCAGTGGTATTTGGTACAGTTCACAATGTTGTACAAACAGTACCTGTATCTAATTCCAGAACATTGTTATCACTCCAAAATAAAACCCTGTATCCATTAAGCATTTTCTTCCTCTCCTCCCCCAGTTCCTGGCAACCACCAATCTGCTCTTTGTTTCTGTGGATTTACCTGTTTCGGACATTTCATATAAATGGAATCATACAATATGTGATCTTTTATGTCTGGCTTCTTTGACAGCATGTTTTTAAGGTTCATCCGTGTTGTAGCATGTATCAGTACTTCATTCTTTCTTAGGACTGAATAATATGTCATTGTATGGATATACAGTACCATAATTTGTTTATTCATTCATTCTTTGATGTGTAGTTTTCACTTTTTGGCTATTGTGAATAGTGCTACCCTGTGTACAAGGATTTATTGAGTACCTGTTTTCAATTATTATGGGTATATACTTAGAGTCATATGTTAATTTTATATTTAACTTTATGAGGAACCACCAAATGTTTTCCAGGTAAAACTTTTGAATTTAACTGGTTTGGAAGTGGGTTGGGGCTGATCCAGACACCACAGGTACTAATCCTCACCCTTAGTTTGTCTTCTCATGTACCAGCAACAGAGGCTTTTGTGAGCTTTCTAGTGATTGCAAACTAGTTCCACTGTTCCTCAGAATCTAGAGGAAATGGTATCCCTGCTATTGTCCATAGTGATTCTTTCCTGAGGTGGTGATTGTTATTAATCTAAGGCTACATTACTAAGGGGAACAATCACAGGATAAAAGATAGGATAACACTGGCATTTATATAGAGGTTTTCTTTAGATGACAAAACGTTTTTAAGCACCAAGGGAGCTATAACTGGACTTGGGAGTCCCTTAAGGCTTACCAATAAAATCCAACTCTCTAGAATTTGTTCTCAACCCTGTTTGCCAGATTATCTACATTATATAGCCTTTAGAAGTCCTCTTACTGTTAAGCAATTATGACTTTCAATCACAGGGTATTCTGGTTGAATTTCAAGCTAACTGAAGTATTTACAAATTGAAGTTCCAATTCCAGATACCTCTAACAGCCAGACCTAAAGCATTTTTAGTAATGAGGACAAGTATGAAGATCTTTGATTGGCAGTGAGGAACATTTTTGAGCAGTCTTTAATATTAATTTTATAAAATTCAGAACAGTTTAGATGACAAAGAAGGAAAGATTTTGGCAGTGGATGAAGAAGTTGGTAGTATTTACTCCCCAGTCCAATGAGGGAGTTGCTGAGAGTGTTTAAGCCTCATGGTAACGCTGAGAAGTTGTTTTAGTTCTCACGTACTGAAATTCCTGAAGATTGGCTCCAAATCCTAACTTTTTTTGACAAGAGAAAATATAAATATCTTTTTTTTTTTTTTTTTTCATTTTTGTCTCTTTTTTTACTGACCGGTAACAGGATCGCAACC
Source organism: Galeopterus variegatus (assembly GCF_000696425.1). NCBI lineage: Eukaryota > Metazoa > Chordata > Mammalia > Dermoptera > Cynocephalidae > Galeopterus > Galeopterus variegatus. Next base: position 185,394 of record NW_007729332.1, read on the forward strand.
CTCAGTGTCGTGCCCGTACCGGGGACCGGCAACCAGATCGCAACCCTCGGTGTTGCGCCCGCACCACGCTCAGCCAGTGAGCAGGAACCGGTCTCCACATGGGATCTGAACCCTCCACGGGAGCGCCACCACGCTCCCAAGTGGTGCACTCTCCAGTGCGCCACCGGGCTGGCCCTATAAATATCTTTTGAAAATCCTTATTTGTTGTTATACTTTCATGTTTTATATAAACATCGTTTTGTTGTTAGTGGTGAAATTTTGCCTCATTTCCAAGGGCCTTTTCTTCCCCGCTGGTTTTTTCCTTTACTCTTGCCTACAGTAGGTGAAATTCTGCTCAAACCTCCCATAAACTTCTCTGAAACTTTAGAATTAAACAATAAAATTAAACTTATTTTCACTGTTTTGTCATTAGTGTTATTATTTAATTTTTGATGCTACATATACTTGGTTTTTTAAAAAATCAAGCAATACTAAAGGGCCTACAATCTAAGGTAAGCCTCTCTCCCATGCGTGTACTTCTTTAAAATACAAAATAGTAGTATATTCATCACCTGTCCTGCATATATTTGTTGTCACCAAAAGTACTGTGTTTATAAAGGGCAAACAGGATACTGATCTCCAATCAAGAAATAAAATTATATTTATTAATTATAAAAGAAAATTTTCACCTGAATATTTGGGGCTGATGCATCCTCTAATTTAATTAGTGTGATGTGACTGAGTCCTGGATTGCCCATCAGAACTAGGCTTCACAACCAGTTTTGTCATTAGCAGCATGACCTTGGCCAGCCGTCTACTCTATTCCTACATTTCCTAATTCGTAAGATGAGAGTGATAGTACCTTTGTTCTACAACGGTATTGTGAGGATCAAATGAGAGATGGAAAAGTAGCAAAATGCTATACAATCATAAGGTACTGTTGGTCCATTAAAATTATCCAACAAAACCAGGTTCAAAGATCAAGGTTATAGAATTAGGTTATAAGCTCTCACTTCTCGGGTGTGATCTTGGTTTATATATAATATGCCTTTCTTAATCTCTACCCAGATATTACCTTACAAAATAAGATATTTGATTCTGTATAACTTATACTTTCTTAAAGAATTAGTTTTAACTTGTGGCCATTGAATGACTTTCATAAAAAGTATTAAATTATTGGGTGCCAAACATGAAAAGAATTGATATGCAGACAAGAAAGCTAATCTTCCTACCAAACAGCATAGTGAATGTCCATAATTACCGTCTGCTAAGAAAGACGCTAATTCACACAGCTGGAGCTAGCTGATAATCAGTAAGTACACTCCAAACTCTGATGTCACAGCAGTTACCATAGCACAGGCATACTCTCATTTTCATTTTGCTTTTCTCAAGAAAGAGAAAAGGCCATCCTATTTTAAAGTAACATGACATTTTTAGAGGAGGGGCATTTATAAATTCTGGAGTGGCTGAGTTAAGGCAGGAGAGAGAGAAAATGACATCATTTAAAAACTTTAACACCGCTGCAAATGGAGTTTAGTTATGATAGTATATGACCTATATGTAAAATTAAATAAAAATGCAAATATGTTGGGAAAATCTTGGAAACTCTTAATCTCTTGGAGATTGCAAAGGATTTTTCTGCTTCCCCTCCTTGATTTCATAGTCGTCTCCAGAAGACATCTTGTGTTGGTTTTTCTCTATGCTTCTTTAGAAAGACTGCCAAAAAAAATTCTAAGAGCTTAGTGCATGTAACAGTGAAACAGGTGCACCAAGTTATTCTGACAAAACAAAGCACCACATAAAGTTGTTTTTATCAGCCAGCTATGTTAATTTCCACTCTATTCAAAACACACCGAAAAATATATTTTTCATAAATGAAACTATCAGTGAAGAAAATGAGACCTTTAAGCATGTAAGAATATCTGTAAACAGTGATGAGTAAAAAATTGAAGTTAAGAAACTTTCCTTATTTCTTTAAGTTTGTTTGTAATTTTAGTGGAAGGAAAATGATGCAGGCAGAAGACAAAATTGCAGGAATCCAACTTATTTAATCTCCTAGTCATTGATGTGTACAAATTTATATCTTTTTTTTATATAAACCATCCATCTCATTCAGATAGCACAGGGAAAGTGAGATTACATGCTGGCTGAATATTTGTTCTTGTGGGGAGGAAGGGGATGGGTGCAGGGAAGTGATTTGGAGGCTGGTTTGATTAAACTAGCAGCCTGAAGACTGTACATTTCACTGGTAATATTATTAATCCTGGAATATAAAACCAATAAAAAGAATAGGATCACTAGCTATTGAGTTCCACTGGCAAGCTTAAACATGTTAATATGTGATTGACATAGACATACCTAACTAGAAATGGTCACCTACCTGTCCACCGTGCCTTACCTGGTTATGGTTGTTGTTCCCTTCCAGGGAGATACAGTTCTGAGAGTGACGTATGGAGTTTTGGCATCCTCCTCTGGGAGACCTTCAGCTTAGGGGTCTGTCCATACCCTGGAATGACAAATCAACAAGCACGAGAGCAAGTGGAAAGAGGTGAGCTTGCCTGCTGGCCAGATGACAGCAGGGAGAGTTACAGTACTATATGGGTGCTAAGTAGAGAGCAGAGATGTTAGATAAATCTGCTTTTGAACCCCATGGATAGTGTGGCTCTTAGGCAACAGGCTTTTCTTCCACCCCTTCCTTGCCTGGCATGACATCTGCAGGGTTGTGCCAGTCACTGTCTTCAAAGGAAACAGGGTAGTATTCCTCAACCTATTTTTTTATTCTATGCCAAATAAACCCTCTTAATTATATTGCAAATTGATTAGTCTTCAGGAAGAGGTTTTTGAGAATTTTGTAACTCTTCCGAAAACCCTCAGATCAGAGATGGGAATAAGTAGGTAACAGTGACACCCTAGCATGCACTTGTATAGTCCACAGCTTTCAACAAAAAGAGTGCTCTCAATAAAAAGGCAGTGCCCTAGCATCAGGCCCCTCAAGAGGGGCATGGTCGTTGAATTGGGTGGAGGAGGATGCCTTCTAACTTCCTTTCTCCCTTCTCCTACTTCTCCCACACATCTTACTTCCTGAGTCAAACACACATAGACACATTCACACTACCCAAAGTGTTTTCTCGGACACTGCCAGAAAACGAACTGTAATAGAAAATGACTCATATTCATTTTTATTTCACTATTAAATAAGTGTTTATAAAATCCTCATCCTCTCTTCATCTTCAAAAACACTAACTATAAAGATAATTTTTTAAAACTCTGTTCATGGGACGGCCCGGTGGCGCACTCGGTAGAGTGCGGCGCTTGGGAGCGCGGCGGCGCTCCCGCCGCGGGGTCAGATCCCATATAGAGACCGGTCTGCTCACTGGTTGAGCGCAGTGCGGGCGCGACACCAAGGGTTGCGATCCTGTTACCGGTCACAAAAAAAGACAAAAAAGGGGGGGGGGGAACAACTCTGTTCATAGCATCTAATTCTAAAAGCAAATACTAGAGCAACTAAAATATGCATTTGTAGTTATATATCTTACATCAGACTATCTGACAAATGAACAAACAAAAAATGTATTCTTTGAACATAAAAGTAAGTCCATGGCTTTGTAACACTGAATTCTCAATCACCTATAGAAAAAAAAATCAGCATGCCCTGTGTGAACATTTATATCTTATCTCCATTCTAAATTATCTGTTCTCTTTTTCTTGGGTCTTCAGGATACCGGATGTCAGCCCCCCAACACTGTCCAGAGGATATTGCTAAAATTATGATGAAGTGTTGGGATTATAAACCTGAAAATCGCCCTAAGTTCAGTGAACTTCAGAAAGAGCTCGCTGTCATCAAGAGGAAAATCACACAGTGACAGAACAGCGCCAAACTCAGCCTGCATGACTCTCCTCCAGCAGAGTAATATTGTTGTTCTCATTAACAAAAAGTTTTACCACATTGCCTGCAATGGTTTTCTAAGGTTATTTTTTTATTAACTGGATTTTTAAAAAAAAATTTTTTTTTAACTATCAGAGGCAAATTTATTAAAGAAATAGTCCTATCAAGGGCTTTATTAGCTAACCATAGCAATCCTGCCATTTCAGGCCATTTGGAAATAGAAAAGCACAGGCTCTAAATGTGTGAAGGATAAAAGATTTTTTTTTCACACCCAAGACCATTGATTTCCCAAAAGCTTTCTACTTCGGGCACACGGTTTGTGGGCTGCCATCCTGTGCCACAGACCCTACTCAATTGGTGCTATAAACTGCATTGGTAATGCCATGGTTGTACGACATGTTCCAACCACAGTTGGCTTTCTCCTCGGTCAGGGCAAGATTATATTTGTAAACATAACTTTATATTGGGAATTATTTGGACCTCCTGGCATTTTTCTTTTCTTTCTTGCCAGAAATGAGCCCAGTATAAGAATCATCAGGCTCTTTCGTTGTTAATAAGGTTGTCGTTTCCTTCCTCCTATGTCTGGGCATCAAAACGATGTTTGAAGTGTTGAGGAGGCAGCTGCTTTGAAAGGTTGTTATAGAGAGCTGTGACAGCAAGAAGCAAGTTTGAACAGGAGGGTGGTCTGGATTAAAGAGTGGCAAGGGTGGTGATCAAAGTAGAGAGGAAAAGGAAAATATACAATTCACCCTCTCAGGAGAGTTATGCCTTTATAAACATGCACAAACATATGCCCTTTCTATTTTATGGTCTCAATTCACCAAAAAGATCCTAAGAAATGTGTCAGGAGTTCACAGATGGAGCCCTCTTAATGGTAACAAAAAGTGTTTCTAGAGAAACTACAAAGTCCAAGTCCACAAAAATAACAGCATACTTCTGGTTAAGTATCCTTACCTTAGAGGAAGCATTTCAGAACATTAATTCCCTTCATTTGTACCAGTTTCTGGAGCTGTCAGAATTTCATGATTCTAGTTCACAAACATTCCAGTGTGTACACACTAACTACCAAGATGCAAAGCAGGTGTGAAGAAAGTAGATATTGGAAGTCAAGCAAGTGTTAATGAAGACGATTATGTGGGGACAACCCTCCCATTTCCACCTTCCCCCTTCATTTACCCTTAAACTGCTCCCTGGACACTCTTATCATTGGCTGACAGGTATGCGAGCACAGTGCTGAAGGTGTCTCCTGTGAATAAAATGTATCACAGACTTAAAACAGGATTCTGTTGAGCTGAGTCTTTACTGCGTCCAGAGAACTTACCCCATGATCTGTATATAGTTGCCTCCCAGGATAAATACATGTGTAGGAGATGGTCACGCTCAGGGGTAAATGTGGCGTTTTGTAAGTCCTCAGGCCTGTGTCCAGATAAACATCACTGTAGTGATTATTATTTGGTCTGTGTTCATTGAAGAGCTATGGGATGGGAATTCCTCCTGCCCTCACCAGCTGTCTGTTGCCTGTGAATATCATTGCACAGAACTCACCCCAGGACTTTAAAAAGTATAAAGGATGATGCTAAAGAGAAAAATGACTTGTGTCTATCATTTCAATCACCTTGCAAATTTTGTACATATTTAATAATTAGCACATTCAGACTAAAATGAAAGCGTTAATAAGCTTGCCCTCAAAGATATATTACAACATACAAAGAAACTTCTTTTTAATCAGCATGGTTTTTCCTTATGTTAAAAATTGTAAATAAATGGAACTTTCTTTTGATGGCCACATTTTATGGTAAATCAAAGCACAAACGCATGAATTAAGATGAAATGCTGTGGTCTTTAGACACTTGCCAGCCTTCAAAAGTCAGCATAAGATGGACATCTCCACCCTTTTGTCAGTATTTCCAAATGAATCTCAATGTAATATTCAGTTGACCCTTGAACAACATATAGGGGTTAGGGGCACAGCCCTACCATAGTTGAAAATCCACATATAACTTTTGACTCCTCAAAAACTTAACAACTCCCCAGGCCGGGTCTTGGCTGTACCACATTCCATGCCTGAGCCCCCCATGGGAAGGGGGTGCTCATTACTTAAGTAGTAGTAAAGTACTTAACTACTTAGCCTATTTGTCAAAAATGCGTGACATACCTAACCAAAATTTTTCCAATATATTTATTGATACACATCTGCATATAAGTGGACTCATGTAGTTCAAACCTGTGTTGTTCAAGGGTCAACTGCTCTTTGTTTAAAGTAAACAGCCTCCCATCACTTAGTAGCCTTAATAAGCTGTCAGCAAGGAGAGAAATTATGGTTTTGGCTTTAATTTTGTGAACAAGACCTGAAGCTTAATCCTTGTATTCTGATGTAAAGAATGAACATAGCATTGATATTTCACTCATCCAGGCTGTTAGAATTTGCAATTCACATCATAACTCTGTGCTTAAATTTAAAAAGCTTTTCAAAACATCGTGACATCTGCATCATTTAAATTCTATTTTATTCTTTGTCCCAAAACAGGCAGCAGTGCGGTTCGAGATTAATAACTCATTGGGAGTGTTTGAGGCTTGTATCAGTTGTATAGAATATTAAATTTAATATAGGCACATGCATTAAGAAAAACGTATGCAAATCATTTTTTACTGTTAATTTTGTTGTGCTTGAAGCATAATTTATTCATCCCTTCTGTCACTGATAATTATTGGAATTATATACTTTAGGAGGCTAATCCATACTCAAAAAGCACACATATAAATACTGTTCTGAATTTGCAAGTTGATGGAGGAAAAGGAGGCTTCAGAAATGCACAAAATCCTATGACTTGGTTAGTAAGAAAATAACTGTAACCCAAATTGCCACTGATCTGGATATAATTAAGTCCAGTCACAAATCTTGGTGTTAATGGATTATCCAAGAGTTGAATATATCACTACTGTATAGTTCTTCTCATAATTCCTTAAATTTATGAAGACAAATTGGGAGGGCAAACACAAGTAGTCTGGCTCACTTCCATTTTTCTCTCTTGAATCACCAAAGAGCCTTTATGAGAAATATTTAGGTACTTCATCATTTTTCAAGGATAGAAATTTTTAATGTCAATTTAACATTTATTACCAATATGTGAAACCTAAAATTAATTTGTAGTCCGTGTAATCTAAGGTTACTTCTCAAAGCCACATCCTTTCTCTTCCAGAAAAATAATAATAAAGGTTGAGTAGGTTTTGTTTACACTTTAAGAAGCTGTGGCTTTATTTCAGCCAATCTTGCCGCTAACTCCCCACTGAATAGTCTCATGGAATTGCTTCTCTTTTATCTCCCAAATTTAATATGGACAATAAAATTTCCTTTCCACAATTCACCACTATATCACGAATACAATATTATTAAAACATCTTACTAGTGGATCAGTACAGACCAGGAGCCTAATTGTGTTAGGTACCGTTCAGTGCACATTTCACAATTGTTTTCCATTTTAGGATAATTTTGAAAGGGAAAAAAAAAATGTTTTGTCGTTGAAATAGTCTTAATCTTTAAACCAGGATGTGGTTTTCTTCTCTATTTATTTTAGTTTCGCCATATAGTTTTATGAATAACTATAACCTTACAATACTGGTATTAAATTGTGTCAAGAAGAAAGTGTTTGTTATAATATGTGCCACACACAAGGACCTGGTGGTGGAAAAAACAAAATCTAGAATGCAGCAGTACATGTTTGGATCGCATGTCACTGTTGTTCAGGGTTGTCTCAGTCCCACCACTTCATAATTAATTCTTGTGAACAGTCAAATGTTTCAAGGTTTACCTGAAAACCTACTCAGTATACTTTGTGTACACTATTTTGTGGCCATGTGTCCTTTGAAGAAAGATTGATATTTTTTGAAAAGGGGTTGTTTGCCTTAGACCTCTTCTTTTTACACATTCTGCATTTATCACACCGTTGATATTTTAGGTGTTTCTTATCAACAGAATTGGTTACTCATAAGTAGCATTCTTAGTCATGGAAAGATGACTTTTGTATTTAGGTTAGAGCCCTCACACAAAACAGAACATAATGCGAAATAAAAAGAGCAACAAAGAGACAATCGAAAAAGCCATGTTTTCTTTATGTATTATCTTTAGCAAATGGAATCAAAGATTTTATATGAAAATGAGTTTATATTACATTTCCATTATACTATTAAGTTAGCATGAAAGTTTACCTTTAAAATAAAGTATTCCCTCTTTTATTACTAACTCTGGTTTGCTTATACATATCAGAATGGTTTTATTAAATATTTTAATTTTATTTATTTTTCTGTTTTGATTAGTTTTCTAAGTCTGAATGCTATATTATTTGGGAGAACCTAGGACTGTATATTCATTTCTGCAAAAGAAGATGCTCTTAAGACAGTCAGTATCTTATTAAATTTTTTTGGTAATGTTTCAGGATTACCTACATGAAGGAAATATTGGTACAATCTTAGAGTCACATAAAATTTTTCCTTAAAAAATAATGCTGTAATACAGAAGGTGTCTAAACTGTATATTTTAGCATAATTCAATTTAAGGAAATACTTAGTACCCCTTGAAAACCATCCTACTGCCTCATACTGATTCAAAGATTAAATTCTGAATTGTTAAGTATAGGCATTAAGAATCACTTAGCTACCTAATAAGGACTGAGATTCTTGGGTGGTAGAAAATCCTGCTGTGCTAAATTCTTAGTCACTTTAAACTGCACAGAAGTAATGAGCTTAGGCTTCGGTATATCTATTATAAGGTGCTGAGGCAAGGACGTACAAAGGCAAAAGAGGAAAGAACCAGTTATTCGAAGGCAGGATGATGCAGCCCTATAGAGAGTGTGGACAAATTAAAGTAGAAAAAAGACTTGGACAATGTCACTAGGAAGCCTGAGAACAGTGCCACGAGGCCAGATCCTTTCTTAGAGAAAATTAAAAAGATCATCAGAGTCAAAAGAAACAAAAGCGGTCACTGGCCAGAAGTGTGGGCCTTCACATCAGCAAACCAAACACTTCTCCCTTGTGTTAGGGGCACTTTTACGTCCCAGCTCAGAGATGCTGCTGCACCAGGCAACACTAACTCACTGTCCTCCCAACCAAAGGACTAGGCCATACATGTTTGAGCTTTTCAAGGAGACTACTCAAAGTCTCTTTATATTTGCATTTGTTATATTTAATATTTCTTAAACTAAGGTCACCGATCATTCATACTTTATTAGAAATCTTTGGTTGCAGTGGGACTTAACCTGGGTTGAAGTCTCCTAAAGGAGAGCACACTTCAATCAGCCCAGTTTCACCTTTTGACTAATGTTAACTCAGTGGCTCCAAGAGTTACCCACAGAGGAGCCTTACTGTGATGAGCTTTACTCTGGGGAATCAGAATTAGCAGGTAAATAGGAAAATACCAGTTAGTAGCAATGTTCCTTGTCTCAAAACTAGTAACATGTGAGGGAAAGGAATCTTAGAAACATCCTGAAACTGGTCAGAGTGCAGCATAGGTAAGGTAAGACAGAGTGGCAAAGAAAAAGACATCCAGAAAGAAAGGCTGAGAAGTGATGAAGGCCAGTAACAAAGTACAAACACAAAATGACTCAAAGGCTAACCTTCCAGCAAATAAATGCAGTATCAATAAGGGAAGCTAATCTTCAAAAGTGGGTTTGAGGAGCTTCCTGCTGCATGTTATTAAGTATTGCATGCCCGTCAAATCTCTACATTTTCATAAAGAGCATTGAATTGGATATTGGTTTGGTTTTCTTTATGCTGCCTATAATCTTGGGAGGTAGCCACTGTTGAATCAGAATTACCCTTGCTCTGTTTTTCTGGAAGGCTGCAGCCCTGACAGTGCTCAGCCCCCTCCCTGAGCAGTGGGAAGTGGAGTAATGACACACACCTGTCCAGGGTAGCCAGCATTGCAGGAAAATTGCTGTGAATGCTCCTGTTTTTCATTTTATTACAGAAAAAGAAAATACTTTGCAGGTGTCTACACTTCTAAGAACCCCAACACAAGAATATTTGATTCACCCTAAAGAGATTCAAATCATGAATTTCTAAACTATCTTCCCAAACGTTACCATTGAGGCTAGCAAAATCCAAGTGTTACACAAAGTAATAAGCTCTTCTAAGTGATGGTAGGTAGTGACCCCAGTAGCAGAATGTTATGGTTCCCCTCAGCTTTAATTATCCAGGAAGCTTTTCTTGATCATCTGCCATATCAGGTGTAGGGAATGCTGCTGGGTGCTAGTTTTTCTGATATTTGTTTTTGATCTCTGGGTAGTAGTTCTTTTTCTCATCTTCAGTTTCTCAATCTTTTGCTGTACCAAAATAGAAAAGCCTTTATCATCAGCTTAAACTGAATAATGATGACATTAATCAAACTTAGGTGCTCGGGGGGCCCTGCCTACTTAACAAGACTGGCTACACACTCAGCATGTGAGAGGCCCGGTGGTAGATGCAGCTCAGAATAGAAAGAACTAGATGTCGTCTCGCTGTGGAGACAGGATGATTAGGTGGAAGATGTGTTAGATGAGTGCTGCTATCAGTAGAGGCTCTTGGGAGGTTTTCTCAGGACAGCAAGATTACTGTGAGTAGTCTGTGTCCAGGGAAGCAGCCTATTGACTTAGCCAGGTAAGCTGAAAAGGTGACTCTACCCCCCACACCCCCCAAAGAACTGTTAAAACACAACAATAATTGCTTTACCTTAAACCCCTGGACATATTCAGTTCTTCCTTTCCACTGTTCTATGCCAATATTTTTTGTTATTTTCTTCACATTCCTCTTGCCAGCAAATGTCAGAAAGTATTTTAATTGTGCAGTGTTAAAGGGCTTGTCATAGCTTCAGAAGAGAGGGAAGCAAATATGAAGACTTAAGTTCAAAACAGCAGCAGCAGCTCTCCTCCACAGTTCCCCACAGCAATACCCTTCCTAAGAAGCAGTCATCACACCTTTTTCCTATTTGCTGAGAACATCTTTAGTATCAGCATAAGCACCTAAGTGCTCTGCAAAGCAGATTCTAGAATGACATAGTAAGAAGCCATATTCTGATCCATAACCACCAAAGTAAACAACAGAAACAACACTTTGTTGTCAGTTAAAACACTCTTGCAAAAACTCTAACCACTTGGAAAATTCATCTGGTCACAGGAGATCATACCTTCCTTTGAAAACATAAGAAAGATATCAGTGAGAAATGTCAATGTTCTTAGTAACACCGGATAAATATAAGATGGCCATAAATCCCAACTCCCACATGGAGCAGCAAAAATCTGAGCATGGATAAAGAAACTATGAGTTCAAACTCTCATTATTAATATTTTCTTTATGTAGCTCTTGTCAAATAGTACAACCTTGGAGTCTTCCTTTGAGTTGCCTGAGCAATCTTTGTAAAGCAAAAAACCAAATTTCCCCATTGGGAGCTCAGATCTCCAAGTGATCCAGATTCAAAACTTTAGGGGCTGAGAGGGAATCTAGAATCTGATATTACTGAGATCCTAGGTGAAAGGACCATCCTTGGTAGTCTTTGTCAGCTCACTACGCCATGCTTTTATTTATCTTTAAACCCAGAAGGAAAAGAAAAAAACAAAACACCATCTTATGTAGGAATTTTCCTTTAATAAAAAATTTGACTTGGTAGAAGTAAACTTGCCTGCCAGCTCTTAAGAAATGCCAGATTGTTGTAAGCAAATGAGGGCAAGGTGCCCACCGCCCTGCTTGACGTGACTTTGAATGTTTCCTCCTAACCCAAAGTACAGCAGTTCTTGTGTTTAGACTGTAGGATACTATGGAGGCCCGTCCTGCCAGTTTGAATTGCTTTGCTTCAGCTGTAGCCAGAAGACCCATTCCAACAGAAACGAACTTACTTGTCATAATTCCACCTTAGATTCTAGGCATTTTACAACGGCAGAATACGGGTATGTTCTAATGCAGTTCACTATTTTTGGCTTTAGTGCCAAAGAGATTGGTTCTACACAGTTCACCTGATTTCCCATAACAAGTGTATTTTATAATTATGATTCTAAGTCAAATCCCAGATATGGATTCTCAGCATCACATCAAAAGCAAAGATAAAGGGAAACTGGTAATGAGGGGTCTCAGTTATTTCAAATTCATGACCAAAATGGCCAAAGACATGAAACTCATTTTCACTTGGTGAACATTTTACTTCACTGTACAAAATGTCAGTTACCCAATTCCAACCTGTGACATAATCAGACCCTCACTGTGGACCAGTGGCCAGGAGCATACTTTTCATGGGCCTTTTCTGTTCACCATCCTCCTCCATAGAGCATTGAGATTTCTCAATGAAACACTCTCTTTAGTCAGACACCTGTAGATTTTATGATTAATTTATGTTTAACTATATTAGATGGTCTAATTGAGCAACTGAGTATAGTGGGGGTGGGGGTGGTGATGAAAATTCTGCTGACTTTGTTATGGTTTTCTTTGTGTGTGTTTTTTCTTGGTTTTGTCTGGCAGCTTCTTGTGAGTGCTCTGAAAGATTGGAACACTCCAAAGTCATAGCCATACAACTATATAGGTTTAAGAAAAGCCAGATAAATACAAGAGAATGAAATCAAGTTGTCAAAGTTCCAAGAACAGCCCTGACTTCTTCAGGAACCCAAGCAAATTGAAAGCGAAGATAAAATGTACAAATGGTGCCTGCGCCATGTAGCTGTGGCAGCCCACTAGCCTCAGGCACTGCCGTTTTCCTGGCACAGGCCCATGGCCAGTGGTTGTGGAAATGTGATTTTGTGAGTTGCTTTCTCTTCCCTTTGACATGAGTTTGAGACGTTGGGGTGGCAGTGGAGCCTGCCCTCAGCCACCTGTGGTATAGATGTTCCATCTGCAAGCAGCATTTTGAGCAAAGCACTCCTGTGGTTTACAAAGTTTTCTTTTACTGCCAACATATGGTCAGCGTAATGTCAGGTTAAAGCACCTTTAATCTTTTTTATTGTTGTTTTAAAATAATATATTTGTGAAGTGGATAAAAGAAACACTGGAAATAGGGTGCTTCTTCTGGAAAGTTCAAGTGTAAAACATAAAAGCAAGGCCTTTGGTGGGTTTATCTGGCTTTGTAAACAAGTCTGAAAAGGAATGAGAGCTAAATATATAAAGCAGTTAGTTGTCTTGTTTTTAACTCGGATCTGTATTTAATACTTATTTATTTGTTAGTTTTTACATTCAGAAGAAATACACTTTGAATTTTGGCTACCATTGTAGGATGTTTTTTAATTGTTCTCTACATTTTCAAAATATGATTTCATCATTTTTGTAAACTTAGACCATCTTTAAATAGCCTCTTTTTTTCAAATAGACCAATTTACCACTCATGGGTCTGCAGAACCTCTTTTTACTGTATTATAATAATAAATGTAAAATATTTGTAGCAAACTGTGCCTCGTCTTGTTTAATCTTTCCATCATGTTTATATTTCTCTTCCTTTTCCACATAAATGTGCTCTAAGTAGAAGAAAAGGAAGACAAGATTTCCATGGTAACTGGCCTCCTAGGGCTGTAACAGTGCTTAGAAATTATTAGCTTTCAGTTTCTCTGTAATTAAGCTTATGAGTTCTGATGATAATAGGTGTGTGTTGCTTACAGTCCAATCACTGCTCCTCTGTTCAGAAATCAAAACTGAAATGTAGCTCAAGTCCCAGTTCTCTGTGTGGATTGGCTCTTTGCCAGGTTTTTTCTGTTTTTGTTTTTGGTTTTGTTTTTCATAACAGGATTTGTTTAGACATAACACAAGGATTTAGGGGGAAAAGGTGTCTGAGAGGCATGTTTGGAAACAAGCCGAAGCCTGCTACTCTAAAGCATCATGCTTTTTAGGTGAGCATCTTTGTCTGTCTCTCTGGTCAGGGCTGAGCTGGTCACAAAGCCAAGATGCTTGACTTCTATGTACCCTTCAGTCAGCAAATCAGTAACCTTCCTAAAACTGCATGCTGTCATTTACACAAGCTCTCCCTGCATTAAATCAAGCCCCGACCTCATTCCTGATCTGGGATTAGAGGAGTTGACCCCACTGCTTCTCAAAAACACATGTTTACTGTTCATGGGACAGCCCACAAGCTTCTGAGGACAGACAAAATGAATCCACACAGTCCTCTGATTTTCCTCCTTCTGTAGCACCTGACCAGAGCTGTGTGTTTCTGGGCCCTTGGTGAATTCCTTTGAGCCATAGCTCTTAATTGTCTGTCTGGGGTTGAATCCTCATCTCCAGCAGGTTTGATTTCTGTCACAGCATCTCAGATAACCTGTGCTTTGAGTGATGTCAATTAATTAGGACCAAGTGCATCCATCACCATGGTGGGCTATCTGACTGAAATCCCATTCCCCAGGATGAATGAATAGCATCTCTAAAACTCCCTGGAGTTCTTGTGGTATTTAAAGTCCTACAGTTCACTGTACATTCTTCCTCTAGCTGTTGATTTCTTCAGGCAGATGGTGGTGATATTGCTTGCAGAAAACATAGATGCAAGAACTAGTTTCTATTAAAAGCAACAGTGGTTGCCCCTCCAATTAAAACCTGAGTCTAAATGAAGTGCTTTTTCAAAGTTCTCAACCTGATACATATGGGTTGGCCAACACACTTAGGCCAAACTCCTATGATTACACCCAAATAGGGCTGATGGCGCTGGGTCCTCAGGGCATCCGGTGTTGAAACAAGCATCAAGCTGGGAGCTAGAAAACGGGTTCTCATCCCTGGTTGGACTCACTAGTTTGTACTTTGAACAAGCCATACCACTATCTAGGCCACAATATCCTCACCTGTAAAGTGAAGTTGGACTAATAATAAACTTTTTCCTTTTTTTGTCTTTTTTTGGAGGGTGTGCAGAAATTCTCATTACTCTCCTTTCCTAAAAGCATCCTGATTTCCTCCAGGGGTTTCCCTTTCAGCATTTGGTGTAGTCCCGATGGAAACATAATTCCAAGTGCCCATCTCCCACTACAGAAGCCAAAGGATTAATATCCTTCTTTATTTACCCGATTGTATTCTTTCTCCCAGGACTGAGCCTTGAGGAATAGAAGGAACAGCTGGAGAGCATTCATTATAGCAAGGTCCATTCCTCTTGGAAACTGTTGCTGTAATTCCTGCTTCTCAGCTCTCCGAGTCCCGTTGGCTTCTTTCCATTCCCAAGCTGCCTCCTTCAACCTCCCATTGACCTTGGAGCCCCCTGGTAGCCTTCTAGCTAATTCCCTTTTACCTAAATCATCTATAATCCATTTCTGTTACTTTTGGCCAAGGATCACGACTTACACAATGATCTCTAAGCCTCTTGAGATTTTGTGATCTCCCAGGTCATCTTGGGTCATTTTAGAATACCTGAACACCAGAGCTATACAGGGTGGGCTCTGTTCCTTTGCCCACCTGGGAGATCACAACGTGGCTGTCAAAATCCAAGAGTGATGAGAAAAAGGAAAGCTCCCTAAACGTTCAGCCATCTAATGTGCTGCTGATTATCCCAACTAAGCCTTTTATGTTTCCCCAGCTCTGGACTTAGGTAATTCAAAATTATGAGTGTTTCTTTTGCAATTGCCCTGTGGTAAGATTGGCACCATAGAATAGTTCAATGATAAGGTCAATGAACTAGACATTGTGAGAGGCTAATTGATCTGTCACCACAATATAAATGCCAGGCATTAATAGAAAAATAAATGTCACAGGAGCTGAGGTATTGACAACCTTAGAAACTCCTCTCTTCTGCCCTCTCTCCCCATGTTCAATAGGGCTTGATCTTCTTCCACATTCAGGAGGGCCTTTCCCTCTCCTGCGAAATAACAAAACAAACCAAACAGACAAAAACCCACCAAACGTTTCCTTCTAGATCTGAGTAACAGCCTATTAATAATTTAAGCCTGTTGGATTTTCATACCAACCTGATTGTTCAAGCAGCCCCTGGAGGCCTTCCCTCTCCCTACCATTGTTTTCTTGTCCCTTTGCCAAATGTCAAGGAATTATTATGACACAGTAACGTAGCACAGTGGGACTCAGGAATACACTTCGGATGCACGTGCCTTATGAAAGGGAGTGAGTGGGGAAGGGGGAGGATTTGTTCTCTGGGTACATCCAGGCTCACAGTCTTATGGACTTAGAATAATGAAGACCCTGTCACAGCCAACCAAAAACCCAGAAACCAGGCTTTCTTCTCCTCCAGGATGAAACACTAAGTCTTCCAGGGAATACCAATCAGAATGTGGGAATATCTTATCTGTTATGGTGGGATTATTACTTTTCATCTCAACCAAGTAAGGGGGAAAGGCAGCCATCTGCCACAGCCAGGTTAACCCCTAAACTCCTTTTTGTGATCAGATTCAATCCAGTCTCTCCCCTGTGTAGCTCTATGTAGATGCATACAGAAATTTAGAAGTGAAAGACCAGCAAATCTGCACCACCATCCCTCCCTTCTTTGCTTCATTGCTCTCTCCCATTCTTTCTTTTCTTCTTCCTCAGGCATGCCCTTTCTCATGGTCTGAAATAAAGTCCTCTATTAGTAAACCCCACAGTTTCTTACCCCAAAGCAAATGTTCTATGAATATAATCATTGGTCCATTTTTAATGTGTATTCTTCAGATGCTATTTTGAGAAGACCAGAGGTCATTTACAAGATTATGCATAACATAAAAGAGGAAAATTAGAAATAAAATCTAATTCTAAACAGCAGAGAAAGAAAGGAAACAAAATATGTGAAATTTGTTAATTACTTTAGGCAAAAATTTCACTCAATCTATCGACAACCAAAACAAAAAAACAAAAGGGAGTACTTACATTAGAAAATGCAAAAGGCTGAAAATTTATGAGCTAAGTATTCAAATTATTTTATTATTTTTTATTGGTTATGAATATTCATGAGATACAAAGCTGATTGTCACCCCTCCTCATGCCCGAGATGTGAAGGCCAAATCCATAGTGGCAGCATACCCATTGCCACAAATTGCGTTTATACCCTGTGTCCCCCTAAGCATTCAAATTTAGAGGTCATTTTAAAAGTTATTTTAGGACTTTATGTTATCTAAGATTGAACATAAAAGTCATGGCTGTGGTTCTCAACTGGGAGCAATTTTGTCCCCCAGGGGACATCTGACAATGTCTGCAGACATTTTTGGTTGTCATAAATAGGGAATGCTACTGGCGTCTAGTAGGTAGAGGACAGGGATGTTGCTAAACAACCTACAATGCGTAGAACGGACCCTGCATTAAAGAATTATCTGGCCCAAAATGTCAGTAGTACCATGGTTGAAAAACACTGAGTCATGGGGCCTGTCTGAATTTCCATCCAGGAGCAGTGGAAGACTTTCTTTAACTGGACAAATTTTAAAGGAACAATGGAAGACAAAAAATAAAAATGTTTTTAAATTTATTTCCCATGAGTTGACATATTTGACATACTGCTTACACAGAGAAACAATCTAGAAGACCAACAAAGCCAAGGAGTTAGTTCTTTAAAACCATCCTCTGATGAGATTTAACAAGAAAAAAAAGAATAAACCATATTAGGAATGAAAAAGTAGTTATAAATCATTGTAGAAAAAGCCGTGATTGAAAAAGTATTATAATACTAATGAATTTGAAAACTTAAACAGAATTGACAAATTCCTAGGGAAAAAAAAAAACTTACCAAGGCAAATTCAAGAAGAAATAGACATCTAGAATAGTTCTATAACCATTAAACAATTGAAATCAGTAGTCTAAAATCTTCCCACAGCACTTATCCCAGGAAATTGAGGACTTATTTTTATGTGAAAAGTTGTACACAAACGTTCATGTCAGCATTTTACTTCATAACAGCCAAAAACTGTAAACTACCCAGATGTTACATGAATGTTCTTCAGTAGGTGAATTGTTACATCCATACCATGAAATACTCACAGTAAGAAGGAATGAATACAACTTGGATGAACCTCAAGAAAACTATGATGAACAAAAAAAAAAAGCTAATCTCAAAGGAATACACACTGCATGATTTCATTTATGTCACATTCATGAAAGAACATAACAGAGATGGAGAACACATTCATTAGTGATTGCCAGGAACTCGAGATGGGAGAGAAGGGATGGGTGTGACTATTAAAGAGTAACATGTGGGAGTCTTGTGGTGATGGCATAGTTCAGTATCATAATTATAGTGGTATTACAAAAGGCTACACATGATAAAATCACATAGAGCTATACACACACAAACACATGAATGAATAAATGTACAACTAGTAAAATCTGAATAAGCTCTATGGATTGTACCACTGTCAAATTCTTGGGGGAGGCCAGGGGAGACATGCATGGAATTTCCTTGTACATTCCTTTGCAACCTCCTACAAATCTATAACTATTTCAAAGTAAAAAGTTTAAAAAATAAATATATAAGAAAATAAAAATCTTTCCACAAAAATAGTAGATCTGGAGGTATAGGTCTTAGAAGTGATCCACCAAGCTTTCAAAGGGCAAATACTGCCTTCTTGCAAATTCTTCCAGAGAGAAGAAGAAAAAAGAAGGAAGACTCTCCAATCTATCTAATGAGATAATATAACTTTAAAGAAGGAAAATACTAGAAAAGACAATTACTAGCCAATCTTAATAATGAATATAGACGAACTTCCCTCAAAATGAAGGCAAACTTAAAGCAAAGAATAAAGTACATAAAATACCAATTTTGAATTAGATTTATTCTAAGAATGAAAATGTTTTTTATAGGAGCTATTAATGTAAATTAATATACTAAAAAGAGAAACAGTTTTGAACAAATGACTGAAACTAGAAAAAGATGAGATACTTAAACCCTAAATAAGCAGATGGAAGAAAATAATAAAGATAAGAGCAGAACTCAATGAAATAGATAATAGGAAGTTAAAAGAGAAAAAATAATAAAATTAAATGCTAATTTCTTGAAACAATGATTAAAAGCAACAAAGGTCTACTAGGTTGATCAAGGGGAAAAAGGAGGAAGACGAAGATTACCAATATTGGAAATGAAATGACAACCCATTGACTCTGTACATATTAAAAGGAAAATAGAGAAATATTAATAACTTTATTCCAATCAACAAATTTCTTGAAAGATGCAAACTACAAAAGCTCAGTCAAGAAGATATAGATAACCCAAATAGCTCTTTATCTACTAAATAAAACAGATTTGTAGTTAAAAACCTTCCCACAAAAAAACCTGTAGGCCAGATGGCTTCACTGATGAATTCTACCAAACATAGGTGGAAGAAATAGCAATAATATTACACAAGCTCTATTAGAACGTAGAAAAGGAGGAAATACTTCTCAAGTCATTTTAAGAGGCCAGCATTACACTGATACCAAAACCACACAAGGATATTTCAAGAAAACCCCAGACAAATATCACTCAGGAGTATAAATACTAAAATTCTTAACAAAACATCAGTAAATAGGATCCAAATAGGATCCACCAATATGTAAAAAAGATAATGAATCATAAACTAATGGGTTGTATCCCAGAACAGCAAGTTAGATTCAACAAACAATAATAAAAAAATTTTTAAAAAAGGAGTTAACCATGTCAACAGACTAAAAATGAAAATTCATACAATTATTTCACTAGATGCAGATAAAACATTTGACAAAATTCAATATCCCCTGATGATAAAAATCCTCAACAAACTAGGAATTGAAAGAAATATCCTCAATTAATTAATAAATTAATAAAAAAATATGAAAAATCTATGGCTAATATGATATTTAGTGGTTAAAAATAAACAAATGTTTTTTCCCCAAGGTTATGAACAGGGCATAGGATATCTACTCTCACCTCACCATTGCCCCGAAGTTATAGCTAATACAGTAATGTAAGAAAAAAGAAAAACAATAAAATCTGAGAACAAAGTAAAATCATCTTTATTTGAGGTAAAATGATCATCCACAGAAAGTATCCTAAGGAAGGAATTACAAAAAAGCTACTAGAACTAATAAGTGAGTTAAGTAAGGTTGCAGGGTGAAAGGTCAACATACAAAATGAATTGGAGTCTATATACTAACGATGAATAATTGGACACAAATTTCAAAAAGAAACATTTTACGATAGCATCAAAAACATGAAATATTTACGGGCCGGCCCAGTGGCGCACTGGATAAGTGCGCCGCTTGGGAAGCGTGGCGGGCGCTCCCGCCCAAGGGTTCGGATCCCACATACAGACCGGTTCCCGCTCACTGGCTGAGCGAGGTGCGGGAGCAACGCCGAGGGGTGCGATCCCGCTGACCGGCGCCCGCCGG
>NW_007729332.1:205672-215331 GCF_000696425.1 Galeopterus variegatus
AAAAGACAAAAAAAAAAAAAAAAACATGAAATATTTAGGGATAAATTTAACGAAATGTATGTAAGAACTGTACACTAAAAAGTACGAGTTATTGATGAGAGAAATGAATGGAGAGAAATATGCTCATGGATTGAAATACTCAACATTAAGATATCAATTCTCCCCAGATGATCTGTAGATGCAATGCAATCCCAATCAAATCCCAGCAGGCCACTTTTAGATACTGTCAATTTAACTCTATCAGTTATGTGAAAGGGCAGTGGATCTAGAATAGCCAAAAATTTTGAAAAAGAAGGAAGACTTATACTACCTAGTTCACTGTAAAGGTACAGTAATCAAAACAGTGTGGTATTTGCATAAATATAGACATATAGATCAATGAAATCAACTTGTGGTTACAAAATAAACCCACATACAGTATATATGATCAAATGATCATGGTCCCAGAACAACTGGATATCTCTATGCAAAAACCTTTGCCATTTGCCTTGAAACCTTTGCCATTACTTCTCACCAAATAAAAATTCATGCTAAATAGACCATAGACCTAAACACAGAGGTAAAATTAGAAAACTTTTAAAAGAAAACACAAGAAAATCTTTGTGACCTTGGATTAGGCAAAAAAATTTTCAATACAAAAAGCTCAAACCATAAAAGAAGAAACATGATAAATTTGACTTTCTTGTAAATAAAACCTGTTTTTTGAAAGATTTAGTAAAGTAAAAAGACAAAAGATAGACTGGATGAAAATATTCATAAAATGCATATTGGATAAAGGTCTTGGCTCCAGATTATACATGAAATTTACAAGCCTTACTAAGAAGACAACACAATTTGTAAAACTAAAAAATTTTGAACCATTTTACTGCAAAGCCAATAGAATGGCTAAACTTTAAAAGACTGACATTACCACCACTGGCAAGAATGCTGAACAACTAGACACCTCACATATTGCCAGCAGGAGTGCAAAACGGCACAGAAAATGTTTTGGGTGTTTCTGTAAAGTTAAACATATACCTACTATATGACACGGAAAATCCACTTCTAGATAGAAACGAAAGCAAAAGGCCACACAAAGACCTGTTTGCAAGAGGCTTATGCTCAGTGGGGGAAAAAAAAGTCAAACACAGAAGACTTTATACCACGCGATTCCACGTATGTAACGTTCTGGAATAGGCAACAAAACATAGTGATAGAAAACAGATCAGTAGTTGCCAGGACTGAGGGGCGACTACAAGAGGTCTGAGGACAGTTCGAGGTGATAGAAATGCTATTCCTCTTAATTCTGAGGGTAATTAGGAAGCTGTACACATTTTTCAAAACTCATTTGAACTGTACACTAAAAGGGAATTTTATTTTATGTAAAATTAAACCTCAATAAGCATAACTTTGAAAATATTGAATGAAAAGCAAATCATAGAAGAATATACAAAGTATAAGCCCATTTATGTACAGATGGAAACTTTATATAAAATTAACAATAACTGATTTGGGATACATAAATATGCAGTTAACACTACAGTATAAGTCAAGGAAATAAAAACAAAATTCTAAATTTTGATTTCCTGTGGGGAAGCGAAGATGAGTATTATGGCGTTAGGTGTACAGGATCTTTCAGTCTTTCTAGTCCTCTGCTTCTCAAGATAAGTGGTCTCTACATTGAAACCTATGTTGTTATTACTTATTTCTTACACAGTATGTACTTTTGTATGTGTGAAATATTTTATTTTATAATAAAATAGAAATTAAAGCTAACAAGGAAAATAATTTGGGTTATACATTTGTGTTGGAACTTATCCTGTACTGAAGCAACTGAAGAGACATTTTATCAGTTTCCATATATAAAATACTAAATATTTATTGGTTTAATATTTTTCCTATAGGAAGACAATGCCTGTAGTACCTCATTTCTCTAAGAAAGTGTCTCGTATCTATAGACAGCAGAATTTTCCACTTCAGTGGGATAGCAGGCCCATGGAATGACATGTTTTATTTCTAAAATGCCTTTTGGGAACCATCTCAAGACTACCGTCCATGTTAAAGAGCACTAGCTTTACCTGGCAGGCCTGGGGGACAGAGGACGTTTGGAAGGGCTGCCCTCTATCTGAAAATAATTCCATGTCCTTGCTTTCTCTCAGCAATACCACAACATTGCTTCAACAGCTAGTTCAGTGTGTTAAGCATGACATTTGTTGACCTTTATTCCAATACTCAGGCTGTAATGTGTTTGGCTGTCTTGGTCCAGGTGAATCAGCGGCTGAAAGAGCCCAGAGAGAAAGTCCCCAGAGGACTGGGGAGTGCTACGCAAATGTCCCAGTCTGGACGGATCACAGGGAAGTGCTCAGCATCTAGCCGTCCTCCCCACTTCCAAATCTGCCCCGGAGTCCGGACGTGTGCCGTCTGCTTGATCCCCTCAAATTTGTCCATAGTTCCACCTTTACTCTTAAGCTGCCTATTTGCTGAGCCGCCACACAGCACGCTCCACCCCCTGGAAGACACCAGAGGCTTCAAAAACGTGGACTAGCATGGCTCACAGGCAGGGATAAAAGTCATGAAAACAGTACAACGACCACAGGGCAGCCAGGCAAGGGAGTGGGAAGCCAGGTGGTTGCCAGTCCTCTTAAGAAACCTCTGCCGTGAATTTGGTGGATCCAGCTCAGTGCCCTCTTCCAAAGCGTTAGATATCCCTGTACAATGGGATCCTGGTTAACAAGAAGAAGGAACGAATTACTGATCAACACAACGTGAATGAATCTTGGAAATATTTTACTATGTGAAAGAAGTCTTATATAAAAAAAGTATATATTCATGATTCCATTTTGATGAAGTTAGGCAGAACTGTTGTGGGGGAAAAAACCAGAACAGTGGCTGCATCTGGGGCGGGAACAGGGATTGACTAAAGGCATATGGGAACACTGTAGGGGAATCATAATGTTCTACATCTTGATAGGGGTTTGGGTTTCACAGGGGCATCCATTTGTCACAATCAGTGAATGTACACTTAAGATTGTGAAGTTCGTTGTTTGTAATTTTTACAACAAAAGAAAATAGTAAACAAATATTGAACTCTAAGTAATGATATGCATGCTGAACTATATTGGGCTAACTGTGATGATGTCTGTCATTTATTCTGAATTACACCAAAAAAAAAAAGATGAACTGATAGAAGAGTAGAGGTGTGAAAAAATGGATAAAAGTCTAGAAAAATGTTAATGGTTGAAAATAGATAGTGGGCATATGGTTGACAAAATCTTCAACTTTTCTGTTTGAAATTTTTCATAATAAATGTTTTCTTGAAAAACAAGGTGCAGGGCGTGCCTATAGTATGTCGTCTTTTCTTTAAGAAATAGAAAGGAATAAGAATATATATTCATCATTAGCTTACATTTATCTAGAGGAGCACAGAAGTTAAACGGGGCTGGGGTAGAAGGGGACGTGTCAGTGTATACTTTCTGTACTGTTTTGTTCTTTGAATCGTGTAAACAATATAACCTATACAAAGCAATTAATTTTTTTTAAAAGAAATAATTTCCCCAAGAAAGGAATAAAGGCTTAGAGGATCTAGTTGACCAACTCTTCACTTCCCCTGCCCTCCATGTTTGAAATCCATTCATTCTTAGATCTTTGGGAGAAAAGAAAAAAGGCAGATGGTTGAGCTCCTTGGAAGTTTGTCTTCACACTCTGAAATCTGAAAACGAAATTGCAAAGCTCCCTCCCAATTTCCAATCTAGTTCAAAATGGGCTTTCTAGTGAGATTTATCTTAGCCACACCTTCATCCACCCTCCTGTTCTACAGACACTCACATACAGTCACCCCCTTACACCTTCACCCACACCCACACATAGGACTGAGCGTGAATAACTCCAAGGAGCCATCTCCTGAGTGTCCCTGTGGCCTCTCCTCAGGGCAAAGTTTCAGCCAGGTACACGGGATGGCGGTGGTTGTATGCATATATCTTCATGTACACAGCCCCCCCTAAGCCACCTCAGACAGTTTCTCAGGCAAGGATCCTCCCTAAGGTGCTGCTGTGTAGTGTTCTGCTCAGAAATGTGGCTGAGCTGAAGTGATAGCACAGCACTGGGGAAGGGAAGTCGTCACCAGCGCATGCGGGAGTTTTCCTAAACCGCAGCAACCTCAGATTGATAGACGACCTTCACCTGTATCCTGCAACGCATGTTCACATCCCCCTGAAAACCAGTGCCCAGCCCAGCAGCTAGTCCATATTTACCAGGGAATGCTGAACACAGGCAGGACACTGAACTCGAGGGCAACACAGTCTACATAGGTGGCCTTACACTCAGGGCTAGTGGTTTGCCAGATGCCCGCAGTGTATCAGTGAACAAGGTTAAGGGATTTATGAGACAATAGAATATTTGGAGAGACGAGAAAGCATTTTCCTCAGGTAGGTGAAACGCTCGTTAAGACTGATTGCTCTGGGGAAAGGCCGGGGAAGGGCAAAGACATTGACCCCATAGCTAAAAATTAGAGCTAGGAACAGCAGCTAAGAAAACCCAACCGATTATGCTGCCTCTAAAGGAGAAACATCAAAGGAGAGATTAAATTAGAGCAGCAAATTTAAAATCGTGGTTGGGCTGTCCATCTTTATCAGCTCATATCTCTAATGAAATCCGAATCTACTTAGAAAGCAGTGAGGAAAATATAGAACAGAAAGAATGTTAAGAGGAGGCTGGCTTTAGAAATGACTGTCCTGGGAGAAGGAAGGTGGTTAAAACTAACCAGTGAGCTTTGCGGAAACTGTCCCTGATCTTCTGCTTCCTTTTTCATGGAGCTGAGCCCAGGCTTAGGGAGAGGCAGGGTCCATGTTGGGTAGATTTGGGGAAGAGAAATCACTGGAAAGAAGGAAAGGAATTAAAGAATGCAAACAAAAATAACAAGGGCTGCTCTGGAGATCCTTTTACACACATTGTGGGGTTGCCAGGTAGTGTGGGGCAAAGCAGCTCAGTGCAAGGCCCAGACTGCACAGGGAAGCTCCCAACCCCACATTTGGGTCCTCTCAGGCTGTCAGCCTGTGGGTCCCCTGTAGAGGGTGCACCACCCTGCCCTAGGCCTCCCATTCAGAAAGAGCAATGTCTCAGGGTGCCCCATGCCAGCTCTGGGCAAAATTGTGCCGGGAGGAGTCAGCCCTTCCCATCCTTTCATTCTCTTGAACACTTTGCCTGAGCTCTAGGAGCCTGACACTCTGGTTCTTTCTCCTTCTTAGCTGAACTTCCCAGGTAGAAGACATTGCTATCAACTATTTTCACCTCTACATAAATGAGACAGTGGGGTGTGGCAGAAAGTGCATGAACTTCAGCAAACAGATCCAAGTTCAAATCCTGACTCCACCACACACCATGAACAATGAACAAATAGCACAGTCACTCTGAGCCTTAGAGCCTCCATGTGCAAAATAAAAATAATACCCGCCCTATTGAGCTGCACTTTAATTAGGAGCAATGTGCCTAAAGGTGCCTAATGGGGCACTTTGCACCCACAGACGCTCCATAATGCTCCGTTCCCACTGCCAACTTTCCCCAGAGATTTCTACTTCAACATGCTTATATTTAACTTTGTTCTATGAACTGGAGCCATTAATAACAGATGAATTCTCTTTAACCCTTTGAAATGCTATCACACCACTAAAGTCAGAGGTGGCAAACTGGCAGGGTTAGTCTCTGTGCCTGGTGATTTTCAGGCAAAATCCTACCCATAGTTGCACTGTATTCCAACTAGGTTTTTAATTTTTGAATTTGAATGAGTTTAGGTGGGCTCTATGCTCCCTAAGTCTCTGGCCCTCATTTCCTTAAGCTTCTTTACCTGACTGCTATGATTTCCTGAGGGCATCTGACAAAGCGCCTTAGGCTATTCCCTGTCTCATCTCATCTCTGTTTTTTGCTCTGTGACCACTGCGGCCTTGGCCTTTGCAGAAGGCTGAGAATTGTCCTTCGATATCGGTTATGGGCTGAACTGTGCCCCCTCAAAATTCATATGTTTAAGTCCTAACCCCTAGTACCTCAGAATGTGACTATGTTTGGAGAAAGTATCTTTAAGGAGGCAATTAAGTTAAAATGAGGTCATTAGGGTGAACCCTAATCCAATATGACTGTGTCCTCATAAAAAGAGGAAATTTGGACACAGACATGCATAGAGGAAGAATGCCAGGTAACATGAAGATAGCCAAGAGGAGAGGCCTCGGAAAAAATAATTGTGCTGACACTTGAATCTCGGACTTCAAGCCTCCAGAACTGTGAGAAAATAAATTCCTTTTGTGTAAGCCACCCCGCCTGTGGTGTGTTTTGTGGTAGCCCTAGCAGACTAATACAATGTCCACTCTCCCCATCTTCACCTTAAAAATAGAGTTCTTCTAGTTTTTAGCTAAACAGAGGCTGCCCAGTGAGAGACTACATTTCCCAGCCTTCTTTGCAGTGAGGTTCGGCCACGTGACTAAGTTTGAGCCAGTGGGATGTGAGTGGAAGTGATGCGGAAACCTCCAGGTCTTGCTTTAAAGTGGAAGCTGCTGGCACTCCCTCCCCCCAGCCCTGCTGCAGGCTGGGAGGTGCCACAGCAGAGCGGCTTCCTGGGACCCAGAGAGGGAAGCCACATGCTGGAAGGGGCTGAGCCGTCCTCCAACTCTAGGGTTAACTAAGAGAGACAACCCATTTCTACCTTATCTAAGTCATGATATTTTGGGGCCTCTTCATTATGGCAGCATATTAGCCTACTGTTTGTGTTAATATGGACATTCTCCCTCCAACACCCAGATCCTCTAGCTCCCAGGATTCCTAGAAAGGCCTGGCTGTGGAAGAACAGAGCTTTGCTCTAAGTGGAGACTCAGAAATCGGCTGAATGGAGGCCCAGAATCACTTAGCAGGACTTAGTGAGCCTCTGGTTCCATTGCCCACCTAAGGCAGGTAGAGAAATATCCTTACCTATGTGGCCCACAGGTGGTTGTCCACTGTCGGTTGGAACATCTCCCTCAACACAGACCCTACCGCCGCAGAAGGCCACCTTTTCCACCAGTGTGGTCACGAGTGGGTGAGGGACCACGTTAGTAGTCAGATGATCCTTGTGCGATCTGAAATCAGCCTCCTGTGACTTTGCCCTCTGGTTCTAGTCCCAGCCTCTAGAGTGAAATGGAATTAATCAGCCCTTCAAGCACTGGCAGACTGGCTTGCTGAATAGAGAGGAACCCCAATGTTCTCAGCCTCCTCAGTGTCACAGTAACATTATCCACAGAGCCTCCAGGTCAAAAGAAATAGCAGGCAGCTTCATCTATTAGTAGTTACTCTCAACCAACTTAATACGTATTTATGTTCTAACAGCTCAGTAGCTGTTTGAATGCACATAAGTTCAAAGAAAAAATATTTGGATTTTGGTATTAAATGACCACCATTACTTGCAAATGGGATATGTATCTACGAGGCTCTGTACAGCTTCTCAAACCTTGGAATCAGACTGGACTTAACCACCCTGATGTCCTGTTCTACATTTGGTTTTTTTCACTACTTCCTTTTTATTGAAGCAACTACTGAAAACTCACAGAGATATGATGTCGTCAAATAGAATGAAGCACGATCCAGTGTTAAAACTACAAACTACATGGAGCTAGTAATTCACACAATATCCAACAGATGTTTCTCTCAGAAATTTAAAGTGTCCTGTGGGGATGCTTGTGAGTTTCTGTTGCACCCTAGGGTGCCTCAGTGCACAATTTGTGAACCACAGGCCTAGTCATAAGGATTTAGTTATTGGAAGTTTACCCAAGTTTAAATCTCTTGTCAGTTTCCACATCTGTAAAACTGGTAAGATTATGGTGCCTGCTTCTTACGAGTCTTGTGAAAATTAAATAAGATGATCTGTTTCTAAACACCTAGCACAGGACCTGTCAGAGACAAGACTTTGTATTAATTTTCTATTGCTGCATAACAAATCACCGTAAACTTAGAGGCTTTAAACAATACACATTCGTTATCTCAGTTTCTATCAGGAGACAGAGCTGAGTTGGGTCCTTTGCTCCAGGGGCTTACCAGGCTGCAATCCAGATGTCAACCAGGGCTGCAGTGTCGTAAGAGGCTCAAAACACAGTCTCAGGTTGCTGGCAGAATTCGTCTCATTACAACTGTAGACTGAGGTCCCATTTATTGCTGGCTGTTGGCCAGGGGCCACTTTAAGCTCTCTGGGACTTCCCACAGTTTCCTGTCATGTTACCCCCTCCATGGGCAGCTCGCATGACAGCAGCTCACTTCTTCAAGGCCAGAGGGGAGTTTCTGTCTCCGGCCTGTGAGGACAAGTTCTCATATAGTGAGACATAATCATGGGAGTGGCATTTGCATGATGAAGTAATCTAATCAAGGGGTGACATCCCATCACTTTTGCCATATGCTGTTGAATAGGAGCAAGTCACAGATTCCACCCACATTATGATAAAGAGAATTATTGAGAAAGGGAATGACTCACTGGTGGTCATCTGAGACTATGTCTGCCACCGCCTTGACTACAGAGTCGTGTTCCCTTCAAAAGTTCTCTTCTCCAGGCCAGCTTTGCCCAGGTGCATCAACTATGGCCTGTGAGACAAGTTTAAAATTCTAGGCTCCGCTGTCTGGGCTGGCCTCAGGAGACATTGGCTGTGGGAGGAAGTGGGGGCCACGCCAGCTCTGCTGTGTAGGGGAGACGGTCCCGTGAGCAGTGGTGCATGACACGCCGGAGGCACTTTCTGTTTGGTTTATCCGTCCTTCCACTCGCTTATTCAACACACTTCCATTGAATAATTCCTATCATCCTGGCCCTGAATGGGGACAAGGAGTAAGAAAAATCCTTGGGGTCTCTGCATGCAGCTCCCGACACACACCCTGGGCACAGACTCCTTCATTTTCCACCCATTCGGGTGGGCACAGTCCATTTCCCAGCCTTGTGCCTCCTGCCAGCTCAGGGAATGGCCACTCCTTGGAAGAGCGGTGGTCACCCATTTAATACAGATGTGGCCAAGAGCAATGGCCCTGGGGAAAAAGAGGGACCAGTGGCAGAGTAGGTGACACAGAGGAAAGAGTGTGACAAGGGTCAGAGAGCATGCGTTTCAGGTCTCTGTGTTCCTGGGGTTTTCTGAAGCTCAGTTTCTTCATCTTTACAAAGAAGAGGGGTCTGAACCAGTGGGTACTAAACTCTCCACCACTAAAACCCCTTTTTAATTATCCACAACACACACACACATTTTGAAAGATTGTGTCTATCCAAGTTAGCTTCACATATCAAAAATAGTCAGTGGGTTTTCCCGTGCAATGAGCAGTGTTATACTTGAGTTGATATCATTTCAGTCAAACACTGAGAAGCTAATGCTTTTGGCAGGCCCAGACTGCCAAGCAGTATACAATGGCATGAAAGACATTTAGAAATTTTAAAAAGCTCATGGCACCTAGTACCACAGCTGTGACCTTCTGGGTATATCCAATATTTCCCCAAAGTGGTATGTGAGCCACTGGGTAATCCTGGAGATGTTTTAGGCAGTACATCTTTTTATAGGTATGCATTTAATGTATAGTAATAAAAAATGCAACTAGCCCATCAAACCAATGATATAATTTCCATTTAAAATAAACAAAATGACAATTTTTTTTTTTTTTTTTTTTTTTTTTTTTTTTTTTTTTTTTTTCCGTGTTTGGAA